>NW_019416472.1:114291-199193 GCF_000390285.2 Anoplophora glabripennis | reverse complement strand
TACTCATTTTATGGAAGTCTAACAAGTATACATTATTTACGTAAAAAATACTAGTAAATTCTATAACGTACGAAAAACGAATATTTGTACAGTGCCGCACAATTTAGGGGGGATAAAAGGTGAAACGACACCTATCGCACGCCACTAGAAGAAGCCAATAAATGGTTTCTGCCATATTTATGCATCCTTTAAGCTAGTAAATCTGTCTGTTGAGTTTGATAAAGAAATATTAACTAATACCGGAGCTACAGGAAAAAATAGTTTATTATTTTTAAATTTCAACGCCCTGTATCTCGAAAATGAGCCGCTTTAGGACATATGTTTATTAAGTAAACTGCTCTTATTTTTGGATTTTTTACATTTCATATCCGTTTGTAACACCTATTCATTAACACCCTGTACTTATATTCCTACAAATAGCCGCATAGCGCTTGAAATGAGCTTTAATTTGAACTGCAAATAGATATTCGTAGATTGTACTGAAGCCGGAGAAATGACGACTCAAAGTCACCTATCCCAATGAGTTTTTTTCTGTTAAAAAAATTATTTAAAAACGGGATAAGTACTGCAAGGGTAAGTATATTAAAAGTATATTTTTAATATTTTAAAGATGGTGCTTGAAATAACTACTAAGTTTTAATTTGAGCTGCAAACAGATGGGAGAATTTGCCTTGCAAGCTAGATCCAGATGGCAGCATGTAAATAACTTCTGTCATGCCTGCCGCGTTTGCGCGTTGCACACTGCTTGAGTGAGACAGAATCAATTTATAAATTAAAATTTGAATGAAATTTTTATTACATAGAAATCGTAAAGCCAAACTTATTTTTGCAAAGGTAATGAAATCACCTTGTAAGGATACTTGCAGATATAAATGCAACAAAATAATAAATGAAGAAGCTAGAAAAGTCATTTTTGACGAATTTTGGAACCTTGGAGATTATATTCGGCAGTGGGATTTTCTTTGTAAGGTGCGTGACACAACGAGAAAAAACAGGTCACTGTACAGGGTGGTTGATTTTCGATAGTTTTATAGGGTACAGCCAAAACGGTGATAGATACAAAAAATCTGATATCGATGTCCCGTCCTCTTTTTTTGAGTTTACTTCGCTGGTCCCAAAAGATCTTGGCTAACTTGATTAGTTTTAGATATACAGGGTTTTTTTGAAAAATGACCCATTTACATTAACCTCTCTATCTCCATTGTCATTCAATTTAAAAGAAAAAAGTGTGGACATTATTTGTTCTATCTTTTATTAGGAAGCCAGTGACGTACTCAGATTTTTTACAAATCGCACAGTTTTTCCGATATTACATAAACATAGGTTTTTTTAAATAGAACACCCTGTATTTGGCCATCCCTTTGAATAGCATTTTTTTTACCTTCTCAGTCATATATAATAATAGATACTTTTTATTTGCCTAAATGAAGAAAAATGTAAAAAATGTATAGATATTTTTTCAGTTGCCCATGAAATTTATTTAGTATTGGTCTCTTCGTTTTCTATTATAGTTTTTATATTAAGCACCTAATGTAGACTAAAAAATTACAAGAAAATATAAATTAGATTGTCCATTTATCTTTACTTAATAGATTTAATTATAGGTACACTTATAACTATTAAACATAAACTAAACAAAAATAACAACTATCAAATCAGAGAAACAACAATAAAACAAAAATGACATAACAAAGTCAGAGCAAGTACTCGAATTGTCGGCCATTTTCGTTGATACATAACTGACAACGTTTAGCAATGGAGCGGGTCGCATTGTAAATGTGGATATTTGACACCCGCTGAATATAGTTTTCAAAATATTCCCTTAGCTCCTCGACATTATTAGCTCTCTACCTACAAATTTTGTCTTTAAGGTCCCCCCCAAAAATAAAAGTCTATAGGGGTTAGGTCTGGTGACCTAGGCGGCCACCTGTTTGGTCGGTACATACCGATCCAGTTGTCCCCAAAATTATGATTTAATAATTCTCTAATTATGTGGGAATTATGTGGAGGCGCACCGTCATGCTGAAAGAACATGTGATATCGTTGAGCTAGTGGCATATCGTCCAGCGGTTCAATAATATTTTCTTGTAAAATTCTCACATATCTCTGAGCCTTAAGGTTTTTATCATACATTTCGTAAGCTAACACTCTATTGTGTAAGAGAGCTACCCATACATGAAAACCAAACCGCCCTTGTTGAATTCTGGCCACAGTTTGGTGAGGATTCACATCTGACCAATAACGCGCATTATGCCGGTTGAATATACCTTCGCTGCTTATAAAAGCCTCGTCGGTCCAAATAACATTCTGAAAAAAAATTGGGGTCTACATGAGTTTGCTGAAAAAACCATTGGCAGAAAATGACGCGTCTTTCTTCATCTCCTGGATGCAAATGGTGGACTTTTCTTATAGTATATGGTCGAAACTTGTGTTTTTTTAAAATTCTCAATGCTTTGAATTTACCAATTCCTATCGTTCTTTGAATTTCTCTGCTGGATATATTGGGATTTGCGACAACAAAAGCTAAAGTATTGATTTCATCACTTTCGTTATTCTGTATAATAAGATTCAGCTCTCAGTTTTTGAAAAGAACCAAACTCACACAATAAGTTATCATAGTCAAATAAAAATTCTCTTTTCTGGCTGATGACGCTCTGGGTATCTCTCCAAATATAAGTTTAAAGCTGTCACTATTTTTTTCACTTTCAATGTAACACTCCAACATTTGAACTTTGTGAAGATTTTCGTACACCATTTTTATACCTTTCAAAATTAAAACCAAGTAATAGACGTTTAACAAGCTTTCAATCAGTCAAAAATAAACTAACTGTCAATATTGAACAACAAAAGACGAATAATGAATAACTGAAAAAATCTATTATTATATATGACTGAAAAGGTAAAAAAAATGCCATTCAACGGGATGGCCAAATACAAGGTGTTCTATTTAAAAACACCTATGTTTATGTAATATCGGAAAAATTGTGCGATTTTTAAAAAATCTGAGTACGCCACTGGCTTCCTAATAAAAAATAGAACAAATAATGTGTACACTTTTTTCTTCTAAATTGGATGACAACGGAGATAGAGAGGTTAATGTAAATGGGCCATTTTTCAAAAAAAACCTGTATATCTAAAACTAATCAAGTTAGCCAAGATCTTTTGGTACCAGTGAAGTAAACTCAAAAAAAGATGACGGGACATCGATATCAGATTTTTTGTGTCTATGGCCGTTTTGACTGTACCCTATAAAACTATCGAAAATCAACCACCCTGTACATACTTAATTAAAGCAAGGTTTGTAGCGATTCAGCTTCTTTTAAACACATTAAACATTTCATTTCACCTCGTGAGAGCCAGCAAATCAAAAAATATAAAAATTTGTTGTAAGAAATATGGATTAAAAAAGTATTGTCATAGTCTTAAACTTTTCCAAAATAAAAGAGATTCATTTATATTTCTCACCTGCTCCATGGTATGGAGAAACGGTAATGTTGGACGCCTATTTTTGATACGTAATAAATGTCTGTTAACATCTTATTGTAAGAATTACAGGCGATGTCGGCAGTGGCATTAATTTTTATGCGTGAGGGATCCTCGTGAATCCAATGATCCCATATGTTCTCAGATTTTCCATCTTCGTTCCAGGCTCCTTCAATTTGATAAGCCGATGATCCTGTGCCAAAAGAAATAGTCCTTGGAAATGTTCTGGGATCCGCACTTGCAGCACTGGAATGGAAAAGTTGTTTACATTAGTAGAAATCGAAAATGCTTTACAATTAATTGCAAATAACGATTCATAATCATCTTAGTTAGAGGAATTTCAACCGCTTTTAATTTTATTACTGCGGTTGTCGCGGCTTATAACGTAAAATAAAATGTTTGAGAAACACTCGGCAAGATAAAAAAAATGATGGGTTCTTGCAACATTTGATATTCAAGTTGCATTATTAGTTAGATTTTATGATAATTAAAGTAAGTTTAAATATACTATCTATCTATCTTACTGTAACAAAAGCCGGGACGCGCAGTCATTTATTTATTAGTTCTCGGAAAGTAAGATATTTCAGTAATCATAAATTATCGGAGGGTTAATGGTTTTCAAGTAGTAGGTCGCCAAGACAGTCCTTCGGAGAAAATTATCAATATTTGCAACAAGTTCGCTTAGTCAGGGCCATATTGTAGTCATCTGGTGCGTCTGGGAGACGCCGCGTGGAACCCCATCTTTTTAATAACGCGCGAAGCCGCGAGAAAGACCGTAGTAATTCCACCTTAGAATTAAATTATGTTGTAAAATTGATAGTAATTCGAAAAGAGAGTATACCTAAGCAGCTGGGTTTTTTGACGGATTTTTCCTAGCTATAAGAGATTAAATGAGATCGACTAATCCGTCCCGTAAATTGCTACGCGGAGTCAGAGGGGAAGGCTAGGGTTACTAGTAAGTCATATAATTATTGTTATAAATGTAAATTCAGTCAATTAGATAAATATACAAGCATCCCGATATTCAGGTTCTCGCCAATAACATGAGAACCGAAACTTCTGGACCCAAGAATTGGGCGTGGTCAAAGCGAATTGTGGAATTCAGGAAGGATCCCGAAAAAGGCAGTTCGTTCTTAAGTTTCACATTGAGCAGACTAATTATTAACTTTAAAGTCTTGGGCTAATTTAATTTTGATAGTTTTTCTAAATTTTGTATAGAGCGCGCATTCCCTGAATCTCGGTACGCTGTCGCGATTGAATCAATTAATTAATAATGTCGTCGAGCCGTTGTGTTTTTATTTTGTTTGTTTGTTTTGTTTATTGTTAATAAAACCCTTCCTGGAAGTTTTGTGTTTCCTTTGTTTCTCCAACTTCAGTGCTACCCTGTATAGCCAGTCACTGGATTACATCCCACGTAAGCAATGAAAGGGTAAGTGCTTGGAAGTAATTTTCTGAACATACAACATACAACATTTCTAAGTTCCCACGTGTTAATTAAAGTATAACGATAACTAAATAAACTCCCTTTCGAGAATTAAGTAGTAACTTTTCGAGAATTAAGTAGTAACTCTTCGAGAATTAAGTAGTAACTCTTTTGAGCATTAAATAGATAATTAATAAAAGTAGATAATTAAATAAATAACCCCTCAGGTTATTACTGTACACTTAACAAAATACAGTTTTACTACAAACGTATGAATAACACAGAGCCACCAAAAACCACCAGACTATGGTATTCTTCTTCAGTCACTGAATGTGAACTGGACCTCTGTTTTGACCCTACACTTTAGTTACAGTAAATTGTTAATTTATATGTATTGTTTATCTTGAAGAGTCTTCAATAGTAGATTCCAGAGTCCTACTCCGTTCAATGCTAAACGCGGCTGCAGATAGCAAAACAGGGTATGGGAAAAACATTGGAATGAGGATCTCAGTAATTTTACTACACTATATCAGAAATCACCGTAACCTCATGAGCCCAATAACCCCATAACACTATGCAACTGGGAATTTAGTGAACAGGACAAATCAAATTATCACTACATTTATGGTTAACTAACCTTGGAACCAAGACTCGAGTATTCCCATATCCCTATAACCTTATGAAAATGGGAATGTAGTGAAGAGATTTCAGTCTCATAGGGTTATGGGGATATGGAGTTCTAGAGTTTATGGGGTTATGGTGATTTTTGACAAAGGGTCTCAAAGAGATTTCGTTCTAAGGTTAGTCAACCATAAATATCATAATCATTTGAATTTCCTAACTCTGTTCACCTCGACCCTAGTGTCATATGGTTATGGGGTTATTGAGCTCATTGGTTATGGTGGTTTATGGTAAAGAATAACAATGTTACTGCGTTCGCCATTACAAGTTTTTGGAACCCAACAAGATCGTCATTAGATACGTGCCTCCTCGTATTCTCAGAATTATGATATTATGTGGTTATAGGGTTATATTGTTATATGGGTTATGGTTAATAATCTTTATAGCCTTGAAACCCCTAACTAAAACCGTAATACCATAAATTTGAGAATACGAGGAGGCGAGTATATTCATATGAATGAATGACCCATCAAATACCTAGTTTTACTAGGTATTTGTAGTCGAGTAGTTTGGTGTTAAATGGATGTGAATCAACTATTGAGGATATTTCAAAATATGCATATAAATTAACTACTTACAAAAAATCCTGTGTTAGTGTAAGGTCAAAATAAAGGACAGAATCAGTTTTCAGTGGTGGCTTTTTTTGTGGATCTGTGTATCAATTTATATTTAAAATTGGTCTGTTAACTTTGGGTATTCAAGAAGCATATTTTTTTATACAGTAGACATCATTATTGATATTTATTAAACAGATTTGTTAAACTCTCATATACCATTTTTCTAAAAAACCAAGCATTTAATTTAAAAATAGTAAGAGAGGTTATCACAGCCCCTTGCGGACGCCTATGACTGATTTATTTTTAAACTAATTTATAAAATCAACAGAGCTTTTCATTCGTTCACTTCATACTAAATATAAAACAAATGGCTGTCATAGTTTATGAAAAAGTAAATAAAAACCAAAAAAAATCTCTAAAAGGAAGCTTTTGGAAGAAAAAGTTTATACTTAACATTATTTTGATGAGATCTATCGGTGGTTAAAGTCCTAATCATAAAAAGAGAATCACCCAGTACACAGATTTTTCCAAGGCGTTTGATTCTTTTAGGAGGCATAAAATCTTGTTAAACAAATTATCTTAATAGATACCAATTGGTATATTATTGCGGCTTTGTCTTTAACAACATTATTGCGACTTTGTCTTTAACAACATTATTGCGTCTTCTGAAGTGCCCCAAAGCTCTGTATTAGAGCCACTGCTATTCAATAATTATCTTAATGATACTACGTCTAAATTATATCGTGAAGCAGTAGGTACTATATGCAGATGATTTAAAATTATTCACTTCATTTCACAGTAATGACGACGTAATTAAACTTCAAAAGGATCTGTAATGTCCTGGCGTGAAACAAATCAGCTTAACATGAGCAAATGCAACCATATGACTTTTAGTAGACAGCTTAATCCACTAATATCTAATTATTCACTTAATAACCAGAGTATAAAAAAAGTGTGATAAATTGAAATATCTTCGAGTCATTTTCGACTCTAAACATTCTTTTGTTTGTTAGGGCTATAGAAGTTGGAGAATGCCCTGTTGGGATCTTTTGTGATCTCAGTAGGGCATTTGACTGCTTAAATCACGACATCTTGGTTGACAAATTGGAGAAATATGGAATTCGTGGCATTCCCCAGAAATGGATGGCAACTTTTATTCGAGATCGAGATCAATATGTTGCTATAGATAGTGTAACTTCCGAAATTAAAAAGTCACTACAGGGGTACCTTAGGGTTCGGTGCTGGGCTCTGTCCTGTTTCTATTATACATTAATGACAGACGAACTTTCAGGATCGGGGTTTTTCACTTTTTATGCCGATGATACGTCAGTGGTAATCTCAGACAAATCGGATAAAAAAATATCTAAGACTTGCGGTAGAGTGATATCCAGGATGAGTGAGTGGTTTAGTCAAAATTCATTACTACTAAATATCAATAAGACCCTTACAAGATTTCACGATAGACAAAAGCTTTGTAATAGTATTGATGTTAATGTTAACAATACATTAATTAATAAAACAAATCTTGTAAAATTTCTAGGATTAACCCTGGATGAGTGTCTAACTTGGAATAATCAATGTAACGAATTAGCAATGAAGTTAAATTCAGTATCATATCAATTTCGAAATATCAGAAAAGTCCTGATCTTGATCAATTATTATTGAAACTATATTACTGCCAGGTAGAATCGCGTTTGCGATATGGTATCTGTTTTTGGGGGCCACCTTGCCACGCTGATAATGTATTGGTTGCTCAAAAACGTGTAATTAGGTGTATGTTCGGAATGTCAGCTAGGGAATCCTGTAGACAGATATTCGTCTGTTAAGAATATTTTAACAATGCTTTCTGTTTAGTTGTATGAAATGTTTCTTGTCAACAAAAATCAGTTTGTCCACAGAAATCAGATTCACTCAATTGAGACACGGGTGTCTTGCCATTTTAATATAGTTTTTGGTAGGTGTAATATATCTTTCAACCCACCTAACTGTCTTGGTATACGAATGTTCAATAGATTACCTAATGATATAAAAATTTGTACCTTTGTTTATAGCTTCAAAAAGGCTCTGAAAAAATACTTGGTTGATTAATATTTCTGTTCTGTGGAAAAATATTTTGTTAATCAACTTTCTGTTAATTAGTCTTGTCTTTATGTAGTTTTTTTTTTACTATTCCTATTCAATTGTTGTTGTAGAATATGCTTCAGTTATCTGGAGCCTTTCATATAGGTACTGTGCAAAAAATTATATTGTGGGTATTCAGGGAAGATTTTTTAAATTTTTCAAAGAAACATATATTTACCCACATAGAGGTTTTCCGCAAGGTGACCTTCTTAAAAGGTTTAAGTCAAAATAAAAGAAAATGTAATTCCTGTGTGTTTTTATACAAACTATTAAATAATGGAATTGACTGTCCCCACATATTAGAAAAGATAAACTTTTATGCTCCGTCGCTGTACACTCGAAATACTTACCTTAATACCCCGCGAACAAATAAGTGTACTTAAATTTTCTCATTTGTATGAAACGTGCTCCAGTTTTAATTTACTTAAATTAGATGCGTTTAATTGTAATGTTTGAGACATTAAGTGAATGTTGCATTGTTGAAATTTCGTACTTTATGTAACATTTTTTTAAATTTTCTGTGTTCTCCTGTTGTTTTGGAATATTGTATTGTCTGTTTTTAATCTCATATGTATACATATGTACTTATACGTACTATCTTGCCCTAGATGGGGTATTCTCTGGGGCAGCGTATGTTATAAATAAATATGTTATAATGTTATAATACTACTAGCGAAAAACGTACTCAAATATGCCATTTGACTCTGCTCTAATTTTTATATTACAAGGCCGTTAACATATATGAAGCAATTAAATATATGAAAGAAATAAAACACTTACCAAAAGAGTAACATTATATTTATAGCAATACTCGTTTTATCCATTTCTAAATTGTGGGTGAATTCTGTTGTAGTAATGTAAAATGTGGTTACTGAATTTTAATAACGCGGTAAGTATTTATATATCTCTATCATGATAACTTTAAACAATATATGCTATTGATTTATCGATTACACAGGGCGATGTTGATAAGATTTTGCGAAATTAAGATTCAGGGGAAAAAATTGAGTGTTGCACTGGTTAAAGTATATTTGAACTTATTTTAATGCTTATTTCACGTAGATTACTCTTTAGAACGTTGCGTAATTTTTTAATAGAATACTAATCCGGATTAGTTTAAACCCGCATTTACATGACCGCTACATCATTCCTAGTAAATTCACTGGAAATTTATTTTTTGTTTATGAACGCGTTTCAATGAAAAAATGAAGTTGCAGTGCAGGAACTTCAACATTCAGCTCGTTCACAATATCTTGTAAGGTTCTGTCTCCTAAAATTTCATTTTTAAGTGCTGTTACTTTATTATTCCAAAGGGTTGGTTATTCTTGAGGCAATGTTGAAATTTTCGCGTTTGGTCACCTTTATATTTCAAAATGGTTGTTATTTATAGTACCAGTTCCTTCAAAAAAGAAAATGTTACAAAATGGAAGTGTTGATTACAAAAATTGTCAATTTATACTTTATTTAATATAACACAAATAGGTACACAAAAGTGGCCTGTTCCATGCATGAGAACCACGCCACCATATGTATTTGGATCGCAAGAAATCGAGTCTGTTATTAGAAATACCATTACTCTCCAGGTTTTTTTTTATTGTCAAAAACCACCCCCAAAATATAGAAATAAGCCAAACTCTCAATTGGTTTCGTCTTGAGCACGGCCCTGAAAACAAGTCAACGCAACATAAAACGCAAAACTTAAAACCAGATTAAAAATCAGAAATTTTAGATACCTATATTACGATTTCAGATTGCGGGATACTGGGGCTCAAGATAGTACATATGGTGGTGTGGATTTGATTTGTGAAAAAAACTAATGAACACCCAAGTGGGTTACTTTTAGGTTACATGCGACACCTCTCCAAAAAAATAGCGTGACTTTCTAACGATATTGTTGAATTGAGTCTGAATACTGTTAAATATCACGAGAAAGATACATTACATAATATTATTATATCGGAAAGCTTGAGTCCTGTTCTATACATCGGCTTAAAAATGGTTTTAATTAATTCTTAACAAATTCTTCATGTCTCACGTACAATAAATTGAGTTATTTGTATTATAAGTAGTAGTATTTCTATAATAATTATTTTGTTGATATGGTTATACTGTTGTTACCATAACTACTTCAAAATAATTGCTTGTATTCATTCAAGTGTAATAGAAATATGGTAGTACCTAAAATGCAGAGGTACGATACGAATTCCTACAAAAATATAGCGTACACCGTACACCTTTTCTGACTGAATATTGGTCTCACAAATGGACAGTTTTACGTTCCAGCGTAACTGGTTACTTCTCGAAGCAAATATGGTTGTTTGTGTGTGTGTGTGTGTGGTGTGTAATCAAGAAATCATTGCGGAGAGAAAAAGTAGAGTTGTTCCTATTTACGTTCGTCGTTCATTCCAGATGATCGATGATTTACTGTTAAAATCTTCACTTTTCGCTCGTTTTGGACAACATGGTGATCATATAAACTAAATACCATTTAATATTGTCTGTAAGTTGCGTTAATGAAAAAAGTCACAAATAATAATTTTTAATACCCAAATAACACAAAACGTCTTTATAGTATCCTAATTAAGTCTCGAAAATATCACATCCATAAAATATTATTGGCATATATTTGATCACTTTTTAAATAAAGCTATTGTGGGAAACAACTGTTCCCCTGGCTTACCCCCAATATCTCGCAAATAGTTAGGATCATTCATCAGGAAGGTCACCATATAGACCGATCTTGAACTTATTAGTGCTCGTCAGTATGTCATAGGAAGAATGATTCAAATATTTGGATGTCTATTTACAGAAATGTTATGAGTATTGGTAAAATATAACCTACAAAGCATATGTCATATTATTTAATGTCGTATCTTCGTTATGTCCATGTCTTCTGACGCAGAGTAATCCACTACTTTGTAGCTGCTATGACTAGTACCGTACCGAATGAACTTTTTAACTAAACATTTTGTGGGAAACAACTAGTTCACGGGCTATATTCCCCGACTGGCATTAAATTACGTCCTCAATATCTATTTACTAAGATCAATTATCAGTAGAGTCACCATATATAGACCGATTTCGAATTTATTAGTTCTTAACAGTATGCCATAGGCGAGGAAGTATATGTGATATGCCTTGTCACATCCCTAAATGGATGGATGGTATTGCCATTTTATGTCTATTTCCTCACACAAAATGAGCTCCTAATTTCTAGGTACTATAAACGCTTATATATTTCTATAAGATTTTACACGATATTTATTGCTTCTAAAAAACCTTCTTCAATCGGCCCCTTAATTTCAAAATGAGTTAAGAATGTCAATGATGTAATGAATTACTTGATGACCTAACTTCCATAACTGAAATTCAGAAAGTGGAATCTGGGGAACTATTTTAATGACTTTTTTGGATTAGTGAGTGATACTCTGAGATTAATATTTTTTAGATATTTCATTTGAGAGTCATATGAGTTAAGAAAAGAAGGCCTGAATTCATCTATTTATGTATGTATGTTTTTTGTTTCCTCTTTTCTGGCACTGGTACAAAAGACTATTTAACTAAGTAGGTACTTTCAAATCCTAAAATAGTTATTTCAATAAAAGATTATTGCAAACAACTCTTTATTGTGTGATATGTTTCTTTTTTTATATGTATATAAAAGGGCGGAGGGATCAAATGCATGCATAAGGAAATACTTTTTTATTTCAAATTAATAATCATCATAATAATATACTATATTTCCTATAATGTTTGTTAACTTTATTTTACTTACAATGAATATAAATTATCTATCAATCTACAAATAAAGAATGGAAGACAAGGACACGTACTACTAAATTATAAGCATTGAAAATTAAAACATTTTTCAGGAAAAATGAATATGTTACAGGAACGACAAATATAATAATCTAGCAAACAATTAATCGAAACATTGTTTTTGCGTGTAACTGGAAAATTCATTAACAAATATTTAGTCTAAATTGGAACTGAGATAGATGTGGATGGATATATAAACTTAATATTTACATTCAATTCAAACCTTAAAAAAAAATATTATTTTAGAAGAACAAAATTTTGAAAAGACTATTCAAACACAAATTCATTCAAAAGTATACCTATACAAATTTTTAGATATTTTAAAATTTCAATTAGCAGAATTTGCGATACTCGATATATGATAAAGACGACTAGATGCAATAAAAAATGTAACTGCACTTAATGAGCAAAATATGTGAATCATAATGGTTCTTGGATTTAAAATAATTCAAATAAAACTATTGTGCTTATTATAAGAGTAAGACACCACGTCATTATTGTAGCAGAACCAGGGGTGATAGGTGAAATTGTGGTGGTGTTCATATCACCTTCGGGTATGGTTAAAGTACGAATTACCTGTTTGTAGAAGTTCAGAGAATGCTTATTCCTCTTGATTGAACTATCCTCAACTTTGTAATAGAAACCAAACTTGTAACTGAAACAATAGTTATGAGATAATTACAAGTAACATTTTTTTATACATACTTGTACCATTTTAACTAGCGAACTCACCATTCCATCGGAATATTTGTGAGGTTAGTATGATGTGCACGTCTGTACATTAAATTGTGTAATTTGATTATCATGAGAAAGGAAATTTGCTACTCTTACATCTCAATTTGAATTACTATATGTATATGTATTGGCCGATCTTGGGCATTGAATATAAACGAATAAATATGATCTACACAAACATATTTGATGCGGGGTACAATGAGCTCACCAATATTAGTCAACTCTTACACAAACCAAATAGTTCACAAACTTTTGGAATGAGATACAAAAAATAGAATTATTCTTATATAAATGGTAGATACATATTTTTACCTGTATCTGTTGGTCCATTCAAAACTATCAAGTAAGCTATAAGCTGTATATCCAATAGTGATGGGCAAAACGATTCATTTTGATGTTTCGAATCAAATGATTCATTTCAAAGTTGAGTCGAAACTGGGAGCCGACACTTCCGACTCCCAACTCCCATGGTAGATATTGAATCGTTAAGTTCGTAATTCGCATAATCACGGTGGCTCCGTCTTGGAACGGACGGAAATAGCGGAATCTGGGCCGATTGACGAACTTTGTCGATCTTGGGCTTGACAGATAATTCGATTACACAATCATTTGTTTACTGAAACAACTGACTAAAATTGAAATTAGTTCTTTCACTGCAGTCAAGGGTCAAGGGTTACGTACTTAGTTCTTTCACTGAAATTTGTTGTTAAGGGTGTAGTACTTATTTGTATTTACAATGCATACAAAAATGCGAATAAATGCGACGATAAAGCATATATTCTCCTCAAACGTTTACAAATACAAACGCAAACCGTTTGCCACCGTTTTTTCCTGTCGATTGCGGCCATTGTTGTCCACACTCTTTACTCCCTATCAGTATCAAACGACTTGCAAATCACTAAATATTAGTGATCACGGGCACAGGTACACGCCGATCCAAATCGCAAAACAAATCTGACTCACATCTGACTCTCGGCCCTGGTGGTTCAGCTGTACACTATAACGGACTCGACAATCTACACGGAAGTCGGCACAGGTCGATCAGGATAACGTTACCTACATATTGAATCATCGGAATCGACTCTTACATATTTTGGGGGTCGACTCAGATGATCTAAGGAAGCCAAGAGTCGACTCTCTGATTCGAAACATACACTCACTAGCCAACACTAATATCCAATAACTCTTACTCCATCTTTGATAATTGCATCAAGTATTGCGTTGAGATAATCCTAAAAATGTGTAATATGTTTCAAACTATATCTACAGCTGAATAGTTTTTAGTTATATACTCGAAAATAATTAACTCTGGTATCGTCATTGGAAGGATTGTTGTCTGGTATACCATTTCCGGTAATGAATATGTCAGGATTATTGAAAGATGCTTTTAACCAGGCTAATGTTTTCCTAGCATTCCAAGGCACAATCTGAAGCAAACAAAGAGTTACACATTTTCATATGCGAATATTTCCAATTAAATTTTATTGTTTTGGAATTCAAAAGAAAAAATTTAGTGTCGACCTAAATATATTTCATATAGTCGTTTATTCCACACTGCCATTAATAAAAAATCTTTTGATTTTTTTTTTAATGTTAAATGCTGATTTTTTGTTTTTTTGTTTGTGTGAAACTAGTTCAGATCTCGAAATAAAAATAATATGATGAAAATATGGAATTATACGAATTATTTTTGATATTATAGTCATCTACGATAATGTACATTCGACGCAAGATAAAGGTTTCCAATCTGAATCGTATTTTGTTCGAAATATGACGGCTTAACATCTTGTCTATATGGGGCGTTCCCATTAAACTCGTGTGGCAATATTTTACCGTCACATCTGACACTTTTCGAGTTTTGTACAAAAATGCTTTCCTGGTAGATTGGCATTTTTTAAATGGGACTAATCGGCAAACTCTTATAGCAGACCCCGTATGTATTTTTTATTATCTTGTTTCTTTTAAAAGAGTTGCATTTACATTACAATAGAAAAATCGATTCATCCTAGTTAATAAATATTGCGAAACGTCTACTACCTACTTACGAATAGTTAGATTGAATGGATTTAAGAAAATTAATTTTTTTTTTTAATTTTGAAAACCCTGCAGCTCGGAAACGGCGGCCTTAAGAGCCTACGTGTGTGTAACAAAATTTACTTAATTTTAGTCACAGAATGGGCCTCTGTTTTTTTCTGTACGCCATTAATGAACACTGTATAGGTGCCCGCAATGAAATCAGATAAAGCATACAATTCTACATAAAAATGGCCTCTTGACTTTTTCTTGTACTATTACAATTAACAGAGTTAGGGAGGCTAGAAGTTAAGGGAAGATTTCAGAAATTTAAAAAAAATCATAACAAACAGAAAAATTAATGAATTTTGTAATTTTTTTATTCAATCTATTCTAAAAAATGTAACTTTCCTTTTCAGAGAAATACATATAATTTTTAATTTTTAATAAGAAAGTTATAACAATTTCAAATTTTTAATCGTTAATTTCGTTAATTTTAATAATGTAACAAAACTAAAACAATTTTTTTCTATACTATTCGATTGATTATTTAAAATAATGAAAAGTTGCCTTCGATTTTTTTGTCGTTTTTTTTTTAGACAGATACAAATTTATTTACCTTTTTATATTTTGAATTTTATTTAGCTCCTACGACACTGCCAGGACAAAGATAGATAATTTCGTTCGCTATTGTCAATGCGCGTGCGTCAGTAAACGTGTGATTCTTTAAATTATTGTATGCTTAATATCCAATGTTAATCTCAAAAAGGTAAATACATATTAATAAGGACTAATATTTTTTCTTTTAGCCTAAAATGGATTTAAACGGATGCAAACTAACCCTCATGTTAACCCCCAAAAATAATATTTCCGTGATAACTCGGGTTCTAATCAATATTTTGGAATGAAACAAAATGGAAATTACTTCTTATAAAAAAAATATGTATGGGCTTATGTAATGCGTCAGTTGAATGAACAGTATGACGATATTCCACCAAATAGAGATACACGCTCTGGGAACGTATACAAAATATTTGGACCGCTATAGACGTGAATTATATACGACGTCTTGTTACATCTATGCCAAACAGATTACAAGCCGTTATTGATTCGGATGGAGGTTGGACATATTATTAGACTGTTTTGTTTTTTCATTGTTTATAAAATGATGTCAAAATAAATAAATAAGTTCATAACATTATGGGCCCGGAAATACTTCCTTTCTGATAAATGTAAAATTTAAAAAAATTCTGTTTTTCTAAATATTTCGAAAACGATTTAAGATATTACACTGAGCTTTGGTGTATAGTATAGTGGCAGTGTAATATCTTAAATCGTTTTCGAGATATTTAGAAAAAACCGGATTTATTTACTTATTTTCACTTCCAGAACACGTCCTTAAAATATTTCCCTTTCCTCCCGAAATGTATAAGTTATAATAAAACTGTAGTTTACAATATTTTTCTATTTTTTTGCCTTCATGACCTACCTACCTACTTTCTGCAGAATATGACACAACTTTTTATTTCAAAATATTAATTTTCTCAGGGACAAGGAAAATAATGTGGCAATTCAAAATAATTTCAAAACCTGTACACTTTTCTCTTTTTATAATGCAAACAGGGTCGGAAAGTCCCCATGGATCATCGGCCGTTACGTGAGAGCGATAAAGAAAGTAATAGAAATCCGTGCGATAGAGAAAGATGGCTATAATGAAGACGTCTAATAGTCACCGCCTATTTCACCCTTCCACAAATAAGATCCACTTCTTATTAACTATAACTAACGTAAAAGATGTAACTGAGTGCTACATCTAGTGAGCTTTTACTTACTACAATCTTGGATTTAAGAAATAATATAGTTGTATTATTCCTCGGTTGTCGCACCTATGACATATTAATGAGGACTAACAAGTTCGAAACCGGTATGTGTCTGGTGTGTTCGGCTGACAAATGATTCTGTAGTGCTCGTGTAAGTTAATACTAATCGGTAGGTAGGGCAGTTGTTTTCTGCAATATTATCACTTAAAGTAAATGTGTCTTACAAATGACATATGGACCTATTCCTTAAGTAGTTGTTGAGTTAGACATATCACATACGTCCAATACGACTGCTTATAACATAGTATCACATGACATGTATACCTGTAATTTCTTTTTAATGAAAAAAAGAGAAACAGTATCAGTATCAGCGGCGACATAGGTACCAACCTTATCTTGCCGTACGTGTATAGCGCACTTTATATGGACTCTTTTTCAAGTTACAATGGAAACATTTAAAATTTCGTTACACTTTTCTATATACAAAAATGTTTCTTTAAAAGATACAGGCTGTTAAAATAGAATTATCAAATTTGTTTTCCCTTCCATGATTTTTGAGATATTAACTTCAAATTTGACACATGGAGTTACTTATTGCATTGTAATTATAATGAATTTATGGAGATATGTGCAATAATAACGAATTAAAAAAGGTTGATGTGATCCTTTATCCTCCCGAACGTTTTTTGTAGGTACGTCTATTGACGTTTTTTTAGAATTTCCACAAATTTAGAAATTTTTCATTAATTGCATAGTTTCCATGATGTCAAACGAAAAGCTTCTTTATAGGTCGTCTTAGTATTGGGGGTTGCAGGCGCATACCGTTATGATGAATTAGTCAATTTAACAATTGAAAATGTTAAAGGTGTGAAATCCGCCTTAATCATAAAAAATTCCGATACCAAAAACCAAGAGACCACGTTCTTTTACGGTGCTGGGAGACAATTATTTAAGTTTGTATCGAAAATATGTTGCTTTATGTCCACCCGGATTGGTAGAATGTAAATTATTTCTCAGATATGTGAAAAGTGTCATCGAATGGTGATCGGTATTCATAAAATCAACGCCGTCTCGCAAGAAGTGGCAACATTTTTGAAGCTGGACAACTGGAAAGAGTACACAGTGGACACGTATTACGACGAACGTCTGCTACCCTTTTAGTTGACGGCTGTGGTGGCCTCACTTGTCTTAAAAGACAAGGAGGGATGGAGATGGAGAACTGTGGCGGAAGGCTACATTGAAGACGCAATTTTGAATAAAGAAAATATTGCGAAAATAATACTGAAAGTTGATAGTGCTATTGATAAACTTGGCACTGTTGTCATTTCTGATTTCACAACATCTGAAAATAATATAACTATTAATGAAAACTGCTTTGAGAATTATTCCAAGATTGAGGGTAGTGGCAGTTTCAGTGGCTTTTTTAATTTTAATACTTGTTCAAACCGTGTATTTAATATCAATGTGGATAAACAGAAATTATTGTTAATATTCTTGAATAAACTTTTATGGATTAAAACTTGATTAATACTTTTAATCTAAGGATTAATATTAGCTCCTAGGATTAAAAATGTAAACTTTTATTGCCATTTTTTTCTCAGTAAGGAAATTGTTAACCTTAGAGACTCCTGACAGTAAAAAATTGTCATAGTTTGGAGACATCTCAATATTCTATTAAACAAACTAGAGAACCCCAAGTTCCGTCATTTCGTAAATTGGAATCACATGGACTATCCCTAAATGAACCATTTGATATAATGAATGATGTACAAAAAATATATACGATGCCAATAATATACGCCCAGTCAGTAGTACGATAAAAGAAAAAATGCAAAGAGTGTTGGAAAAAATCCAGGAAACACCATTTTGGAAAACGTAAGTAAAGTTTTATCTGGTACATATCAGAAGTTAGCAGCAAATATATTAATATATAATTCATGACTCAACAATTTATCATACTGTCCGTTGGCAACAGTAGAGGTTGCACGGTCATTTTCCCTACACAAGTTAATATTAAGTGATAAACGTCGCAGTTTCACTAAAGAAAAGAAAATCAGAAGTAATATGTTTTAACTCCTTTCAATATGCCACGGAAGCCTTGTCTCAACACAAAGGTTTATCGGGTAAGTGGTGTCATTTAAATTTATATAGGTATTTTATTCTCTACTTAGCCTTGCTCTTTGTTAAATTTTAATAATTCCAAATATTGTGAATTTTCACCACCAAGAACGGCGGTGACAACATTTTTAACATTAAGGCGATGTTTCGACATATTTTCTGTAAATATATTAATATTTTCATTCGTAATCTGACTATGGTCTTGTTACGGGTTCTCCACAGGTTTTGATAAAGAAAACTATTAACTATAAGGCATGAAATGATAGATAGGATGCTAGGAACAATATCCGGTAACTTTTTTGTTTTTTCATCAAAGTTGAATAATAAAGCCTTATAAACAAATAAAACCAGCATTTTCGTTGAAATTTCACAACTCTAAGCTGCCACTAATTGTTAAATAAATAAATTTATAAATGGAACTTACCTATCCTGTAAAATAAAGTTCAAGCTTTAAAATGAGATGTCGTGTGTCTCAATCCGTCCAATAGAACCAGAGATATGGTAAAATTGGTGCACGCGGAGACGGAAAATGTAAGATATTTGCACTAAATTTGCAATAACTTTGTTTAAAGTTAATATTTTTTTAATTAAAAAAAATATATGTTTGTTATAAGAAAACGTAACTATTAACGCATAAAAAATTGTACTAGTTACAAAAATAAACTTTTGACAGCCATTTAAACATTGAATTTGTTAATAATAATTAAACTGACCACTTTCAGGCTTTCCGACCAAGTTGTTTAGATTCAGGAGGTCAAAATACTTAAAAATAAGTTGTTTGCAGCCGTTGCACTCTGATTGACCACCTATCTGGCTCCTAGTCTATATTGGGTTGTGTATAGAACTTCATTTAACAACAATTTAGTAATATTTTTAGAACTTATTTGAATTATTTTAGCTTTAAGGTAAAGATACGTCTTAAAAAATAGAACGGACAAGCTAATGTTAAGTAATGCAAATATTTCAACTCGAATGAATGGTAAACGTTTACCTTGTCCAAGGAATTGAAATCCTATAATGCTTAGCCTCTGATATCGCTACATAAAACGCATCATTTAAGATATTATTGTAGGTATCACAAGCGTCGTCTGCAGTGTCATTATTTTTTATATGCGATGGATTATTGTGGATCCAGTGATCCCATATATTCTCAGATTTTCCGTCTTCATTCCAGGCACCTTCGATCTGGTAAGCAGATGATCTCGTGCCAAATGAGAACGTTTCAGGAAACATTCTGGTATTTTCTGCATTTACCATGCTGAAATAAAGATGCAGAGATATATCAAGTCACATATAAATTAAAATAGTGTTCCTCCAAATAATCGTATTATTCAATTTGCAGAAATGCATCGATACTAGCTGCACTACCAATCAGCTAAGCGCAACGTTATTGTTATTGTTGGAGAAACCCAACTTAGTATTAATTTATATGTTTTAATGTACTCAGAGTGACCGGTGAATTGCGGACGACCCTGTATAAATTGGCAAATTTATTTCATACTCCATAAAAACCTCAACTATGCCAAGGTTTTTTTTTGTAGTCGTCTCGCCATGCACCGCATCACAGGGCGAGAGGGCAAGGGAAGAGTAGCTAGGTTCTAGGTTAGGGAGAATTAGTATGTTTTGAGTATTCACGCAGACAGGTTGACGCCCGTGCCAGTAAACTATTGCAAATTTGAGTTATTGTTGAGACGTTTTTATAGCAACATTTATATTGCACAAATAAATGTAATTATATTTCCAACGGACAGAGTTTAATTATTCCTCTAAAATTAGTACAGTCCACAACTCTGCTTTCGAAGCTGTATAACTGGAATGCAGGATTCGAACCTTACAGTTATTATGAACAATTTTTACTATATGCAAATAACCAATACTTTTGCTATTGCTATAATCTAAAAAAGTTTTCAGTTTTCAGTTTTTATTTATAAGTAGGTTGGTAGTTTTCTGTGAAATAATAACTCTCTTTTAACTCAGTTTTAGAGAGTAAAACTTGTTTGCTGAAATTTGATTTTATTGTTGAAATTGATTGAAGTAATTACATAGTATGAGTGTAAGAGGTCTGTTCAGAAAATAAGCAAACTTTTTTAATTATGCGCTAATGGGATATCTAGTGATAAGCGGTTGGCAACATTGCGTTGCGCATAACCCCTTCTGTGATCACATGTTCTTGGATTGTTGATATGCCATTTAGTTTTCGTGATATTGTTATTTAAGTGTGTTTTAGGGAACGTTTCAACTTTTGAAACAAGCTTACGGAGATGATGCTCTAGGTAGTATGCAATGTAACGAATGGTTTTCACGATTTAAAAGTGGTCGTCAGCCAGTTGGATGATCCTCTGTCAGGAAATTACAGGAGAGATTAGAATCTCAATTGGGTCATGCCATGCAGCAAAATTTGTTCCTCGTTTGATGACCGAACAACCAGAAAGAAAATCTTGTGGATATTTGTGGACAACTCTTTGAACAATCCAATGACGATGAAATATTCATTCAAAGGATCATAACAGGAGATGACAGCTGGGTTTACGGCTATGACATTGACACAAAAGTTCAGTCATCACGTTGGATTGGCAAAGGATTTCCACGCCACGCCTCAAAAAAGCACGGCAATCTCGATGCAATGTGAAAGTGATGCTCACTGTTTTTTCTTCGACTTTATAGACCAGGCAAATTAGACAATAAATCAGCAATTTTTTTCTGATGAACCGATCGAGTTGCGGTTTTCGACATTGTCTTCGGAAAAATATCAGGAAAAAAGTCTATATATTACACTTTGGGGCTGGATCGAAACTGCATTGCGGGTGCATAAAGTGCATCTTTGAGTGCATCAATTTTCTAAAAATAGTAAAAATTGACTAAAAGTTGTAGAAATTAGGTTTTCGGGGTTGGAGATTCCGAATCTGACCCTGAAAAATATGCCTGAAGGCCCTGGGGCTCTCCAGTGGGGCAAGGGGGAGCTTTCTGTATAACATCGAATAGCTGAGTAATTGCCTTCTAAATCCCCACTCGGGGGTTTTTAGGGTCAAGGATTTCGATTCTGACAGTGAAACGTATGTCCAACGCCCCTGGGGCCCCCCCAGGGGGCAGGGGGGGCTTCTGTAAAACACCGAATAGCTGAGTACCTAATTGCCTTCTAAATTTCCACTCGGGGATTTTTGGGGTCGAGGATTTCAATTCTGACACTGATAAGTATGCCCGACGCCCCTGGAGCCCCCAGGGGGGGGGCAAGGGGGGGGCTTCTGTAAAACATCGAATAGCTGAGTAATTCTTCTAAATTTCCACTCGGGGGTTTTTGGGGTCGGGAATTCCGATTCTGACACTAAAAAGTATGCACGACGCCCGTGGGGTGGGCTTTCTGGAAAACATCGAAAGGCAGACTTTTGTAATAAAACTGCTCCATCCGCTTACCAACCACGATCTTGTAGGCTTATCTTTACATTGTAACACACGCAAATTTACAGAGATTAGACAAGAAGGGTAAGAAAAACTAACAGGAAATTAATGAGTCGAAGAGAATCCACTTTATTCTGAGAATCAATTTTCTTTTTATTTGCAAGGCAATTAGTGAGACAACTAATATCATATGTTTATCTAACACTTTCACTATCAATCACAATTTTCGACTATTTCAGGATTGGAACAGTTGTGCATGTAATTCCATGCTTCCTGCACCCACAAGATCTGCATTGTCGACAATCGGATTTTGTCGCCTAATTGTTATGCATTATCCGCAGTCGCACGGGCCCAAGAGATTCTTTTGAAAATCCATGATTCATGAAATATTCTTCAGTTTTAAGGAATATTTCTTTGATTTAACGAAATGTGTCTCTTGGGAACGGATTGTCCAGGACTTCTCCAATTCTACGACAATTTTTCTCAGTGTTAGACAAGCTCAGATTAATGGATATTTTCCAGTGTCAGATTCGGAATCCCCGACCCCGAAAACCCCCGAGTAGAAATTTAGAAGGCAATTACTCAGCTATTCGGTGTTTTACAGAAGGCCCCCCGCTTGCCCCCCTGGGGGGCCCCAGGGCCGTTGGGTATATTTTTCAGGGCCAAAAAACACGTGCACACAAATTTCTACAACTTTTAGTCAATTTTTACCATTTTTAGAAAATTTGGAAAAATTGATGCACTCCATGATGCACTTTATGCATCCGCAATGCAGTTTCGATCCAGCCCCAAAGTGTAATATATAGACTTTTTTCCTGATATTTTTCCGAAGACAATGCCGAAAACCGCAACTCGATGGGTTCATCAGAAAAAAATTGCCGTATTCTGGGTGATTTTGGTCTAACTTGCCTGGACTATTTAATGGAATTCTGCATTTTCAATTCTTGCCTCAACGTGAAACAGTGAACCGTGTGTACTATCAAGGCGTTTTACAACGGTTACGTGAGAAAATCCGCAAAAAGAGACCAGAGTTATGTGGAGAAAACTCATGGTTTTTGCACCATGACAATCCGCCCGCACACTCAGCTTTGTCAATTCGGCAATTTGTGTCAAAAATCAGATTACTTTCCTCCCTTACCTTCTTTACTCGCCAGACCCGGCTCCTTGCAACTTTTTTTAATTTCCGATATTAAAATCAGTGCTAAAAGGACGCGTTTTCAGACGATTGATGGCATCAAAGTAAATTGGTCGCAGACTTTAAAGGCCATTTCAAATGAAGCTCTGCAGGACTGTCTTGCTGGGAAAAGTGTGTGGAGAGGGGAGTACTTTGAAGGAGACTAGGATAAATAATGTATGAAATTAATAAAAAAAAGTTTGGGTATTTTCTGAATAGACTTCGTAAATTGTAATATGTTTGTCAACATATTTTTAATCAGATTGTACAGCTCACGCACTTGCTCGAGCTGGCGGTGGTGCGAAGCTACCATCCGTGGGATTATGATTGGTACATCACTTCCAATGAAAATGGATTACATTGCTTTAAACACTGATGACAATTATAATGCTCATTACCGTAATTTAATTGATTGTCTAATGTATACTACATTGTGCACACGTCCTGATTTGTGTACAACAGCTAATTTAGTAGGTAAGCATATACCAAAATAAAAACAATAAATTGTTATGTCAATATCTCAAGCGAGTTTGTAGGTCCTCTGTAAAAATTTTGAGTAAATTTTCACTCAATATCAACACTGTTTTTTGTTAACGCGAGTCCACAGCCAATTGTGTTCAAATAATATATTCGTTTAGTAATCAACTATTTGTTAACTACAAAATAGATCTTACATTAGATTGCTACCATTAGACAACTTTTGAGTAAACTAATATAATAACATGTGTGTTATGTTGGTATACTACACGTAATAGTAACTAAAATCGATTCTTGATTACGAGGAAGTTAACGTATTTGTTGTGTGACATCAGCTTTGTACACAACTTAGTATTCCCACTACTCCGAAATGTGGAATATTAACTAATGGAGTGTTTTAAGTATGTTCTCATTTTCATAGATTTTAGTTCTTCTAACTAAAAATTGTGTTAGAAAGCTTTGTTAA
Organism: Anoplophora glabripennis; assembly: GCF_000390285.2. Lineage (NCBI taxonomy): Eukaryota > Metazoa > Arthropoda > Insecta > Coleoptera > Cerambycidae > Anoplophora > Anoplophora glabripennis. The sequence goes on along the minus strand of NW_019416472.1, from coordinate 174,910 downwards.
AATCCTAATTTCACTCTAAATTCAACACTGAAATAATTTCACTCACAAATAGCACTATGTTACTTTTTACTGTTGTTTTCCTTCTGCACATCCTAAAATCAGTGATCAGTAACGTAATTTCCTGAATTTTTCTTGGAAAAAAAAATATCTAAAGATAAGTCTTAAACAGTAAAAAGTAACATAGTGTTATTTGTGAGTGAAATTATTTTAGTGTTGAATTTAGAGTGAAATTAGGATTTTAACAAAGAAATGAGCTTTCTTTTTCCAAGAAAAATTCAGGAAATTACGTTACTGATCACTGATTTTAGGATGTGCAGAAGGAAAACAATCCATGCACAAGATTAAGTTCTATTTTCGGGATATTGCCATTAAACAAACTGGTTCATGAATTATTATCCTAAACAACTATTTAAATTTAAATTTATTTGTATATGCAATTTAATGTATAATTTTAATTTGTAAATGTTGAAAAGTTCATAACTCTATCTATTATGGTATTTGATTATTTGTTCTCACAATTATAAGAGTAATAATTATAATGTAGAGTCAAAATTGAATTCTTAGAATAATTGGCTATCTTCAACTTGTTACGAATGTTTCATTTCTAATTAAAAAAAAAATTGAGACGAGATGTTAAAATGAGAATTTTTGATTAGGTGTATATTTTAGTATGGGTTAAAATTAGATTTTAAAGTATTTTTCTAAGACGTTTTTTGGATTAATCTGATGTTCAAAATTATTGCTATTCAAAACGCTGTAATAAATTGACTTATACAGGGTGTCCCGAAATTAATGCAACAAAATTTGGTCACAGATTCTTAAGACAACTTTAGGGGACCCGTATTTTTTATTTTTTGCCAAGTTGTCCCCTCTCTCGGAGTTACATCCCCCTGAAATCCGCCCCTAAGAATAGTCTTTTTTATATCTCAGAATCCTATTGGATGACATTCATTAAATTTGGTACGTAGGGATTTTATGACATGTGGAATCTTATAGTGCTGCGCTTTTTGGCGGGGAATCCCCTTAAGACAATTTTTCGTGGGCCCCCTTGTCTTTGGAGCCAAAAAAATTTGGTCGTATATTTAAATTTCTAAAAAATTATTAGTCCGGTGGAAAGCCATTAAATTTTGAAACTTACTTACTCTTAGTACTCTTTTCGTAGAACGCAATGTTTTCGAGAAAAATGTCAAAATGTGAACGAATGCATATCGTGATTCGTCATTTTTCTCAAAAACACGTTTTACGAAAAAAATATCAAAAGACAAACAGTTTCTAAATTCAATGGCTTTCTAGCGAACTAATAATTTTTAAGAAATTCAAATTTTTTAAGTTCCAAAGACAAATGTTAACTGTAAATTTGTGTACGCTTGATTCAAGCAGTGGAACAGTTTACCGTGTAGAACATAATATAGTCAACTTCTTATTCTAAATAATTTTCTAAATTTTCTAAACAACTGTTTAAATGATTATTGACAAACAGGCAATTCTTTGATGCGCCAGAATAAATGATTACCTTAGATATTACCTTACAGTGGTTCTCAAATGTACATGTGAAGGTACACTCTAAGAAATAATTTAATAGAATTTCTGCATATATCTACCTATTTTTCTGTATAATTTTCGTCTTACAATTGTGTACTCATTTATATACTCATGTATATAAATTGGGTACAAACAATTCTGTACAGGACAATGTGAACCAATATGGTTTCGAACACAATTTGTGTAGAAAAAAATTAATAATTGTTTATATATTTTAGTTTCTTTAGTGTAGGATTAAAAAAAATAATATCGTAGTAAATCGTAAATGCAATTTTGAAAAGTGAAAGAGAATGTTCAATATGATTTCGAACACAATTTGTGTAGAAAAAAATTAATAATTGTTTATATATTTTAGTTTCTTTAGTGTAGGATTAAAAAAAATAATATCGTAGTAAATCGTAAATGCAATTTTGAAAAGTGAAAGAGAATGTTCAATATGATTTCGAACACAATTTGTGTAGAAAAAAATTAATAATTGTTTATATATTTTAGTTTCTTTAGTGTAGGATTAAAAAAAAATATCGTAGTAAATCGTAAATGCAATTTTGAAAAGTGAAAGAGAATGTTGGACATTATGCATTTGAAAATATTATCTTTAATTAGTAAGCTGTATTTCATGGAGTGAAAATGTAGATTATCTAGAACGTTGAAAATTGTTATACAAAGAAAACTACTCCAATTAAGTCGACAGCGATATTTTCAATAAATTTATTGAACAATTCACACTATTTTAAATAAGACTTACCAAAAAAGTAATATGTTTATGNCCTAAACAACGGAAATTTTATGAGAAAAATATTATACACACAACGGTAGACAAGCTACAGGCTTGTTCCACTTTTAAGCGAGACACCCAAATTATCCCGAACACCCTGTATACTGTGGCAACGAAAATTTGGTTGGTAGGGTTTTCTGGGGTCCTGATCAAGAATTCGTGGAAATGTTTCGGATAAAAAAATCCCTAATATGACTTTCCGATTTTTAGCTATATAAATTGCATCGTAGTCAGCCACGGTTTCGAATTTCAAGGAACTCGACGTATGTACGAGCTAGATTTTTTGAAGCTGTGTCCAACAAAAAAAAGTTTACTCAAATCGGCCGAACGGTAGACGAGTTACAGGCTTGTTCCACTTTTAAGCGAGACACCCTGTATATATATTTGCTTGTATTGTAAGTGAATTGCAATTTCAACGCCCCCTTAGTGTGCTTATAACAGAAAAAAGTAGACAGTAGTAAAAGTAAATAGTAATATTGTTGAAAAGAAAATTTTGCATCGACTTTGATTACCTATATAAAAATAAATAGAACTTTTTATTTAAAAAAATATATTTATGTTTAGGCATATCAACATTTTGATATACAATAGCCCACGTATTGAGGTCTCAAAAGTGATCAAAATTCAACAAGGCTAATAAATATATGAGGTAATCAATAATTTTACATCAAATGTTTACCCTGTATAAAACGGTAAACATTATCGAAAGAGTTGTATTATGCTTATGGCAAGATTAGTCTTATCTATTTACAGTCAATAACATTTGTCGCAGATTTATCGATTACATTAGTTAATATTGATAAGATTTTAGGAAGCCAAGCAGATAAAATTTATTATATAGACAATTAGGCATGTTATTATTGCATATGTACAGAGGACTAATTCTAAAAGATTAATGTTACATAGTCCTAATTTGTTAATAAGTATAAGTGAAATAAATTTGATTAAATTAGGATGGTATCTAGGCCACTGACTTGTCTTTTCACAGTTATGTAGACAGTTAAACACATAGGGTATACAATTGATTATAGGGGTGCAATTTTATTATTCAAGTTAATCATCATCATTTTTTGTTAATGACTCTAAATTAAAAATAGTTTATTTCTCATAATGTCTAAAATTGTTGAAAAAAATTGATAAATTTTTATGTTACATTGCATTTTTTTAAACACCCTGAATATGTTCCATTTTTCAATATTTTTATCTATGAAATTGATATTTTCAGAATATACGCATTTAAGAAATTGTGACTTATAAAATGATTAAACGATAGGAAGTAATTTTTATACTAAGCTTGCTATGGTTTTGTGGTTTAAAATATTTTAAATAAAAATATGTATTCCATTAAATGTAAGCGCAAGGCCAAAACAATATTTGTAATAGAAAGATTTGAGTACGTGAAGTCACTATATTTTGGTATAATTTATTTATTTTAAATATGTACTGATACTGTATTGTCTCTTCCCCATATTTTGAAAAAGGGTGTTTACTTAATTGTCTACTGTGCGAACAACTTGCATTGTTCATGATTATGCAAAAATCTCATTAATATATTTATGATGAATATGAATACCAGAAAGATTGAACTTATAAATTGGTTCCCGGAAATAGATATGCTGGGTTTGTCCCCATTTTTTAGTGTTTTGGGTAAATCATTAGAGCAAATGGTAACTATTGGTGTTACGTTGAAATATTGTAAAAAGTATATTATGTTTTGGGACCGCATAATGGCATTTATGTCGATTTCATCAGTGAATCCAACTGGAAATATACTAAAATAAATATATACATACGCATAAAGTATTATTAAATAATTCGAATTTATATTGTCGCGGACCGGTATCGATCGCGAGTTATTGCAGATATAGGAACGTAAATATAAAAAAAAATCGAGAACGCGAGACAATCGACAGCAGATGACAGCATTGACAGCAGAGAGTAGAGTTGTCGAATTTTTACTTTTATTTGCAATTAAATGGGAAGAAAACGTAAAAGAAGAGCTGGAATTAGTTGCAGATCGTGAACTGCATCGTGTGGAAATCGAGAGTAATGACCAAGAGACTCTATCGCGCGATACCGGGTGTAAAAAACTTACTTGACCACGAGTCCTCTTGCAAACAGGTATTAAGACATTGTGTACTTACCTGTAATATACATCTTGTGGAGACTTGTGTCTTTTCGTGGGAGAAATCTTGTCAATTGTGAACTTATACCATCATCAGTGATTCCTAATAGTAGTGGTTTTTGTCAAGAAACTAATAATACGATAGTAATAGTTAGTGGGGAAAGACTTTTAATAGAGCTAGAGATTTGTAAGCAGTGCATGCATAGAACTATAGACGAAATAAACAGTAAGTCGTAAAGCAATAATCTCGTTAGGTAATAGTTATATACAGGGTGATACTGTTTACCCGAATTCTAAGACAATCTCAATTGTGCATTATATTATGACCTCAAGGGAATACGTAGGCGCTTGTACGCCCTGCCCAACGATGGATGTAGAGGAAGAGAGACTCCAGGAGTCTTTCACTTCTATAGAATCACTAGAAGGCGTCTTCAGTCAGTCGAATGGACAACCTGGAATCAATATTGACAGTTCTCGTCCAGATTTGACTATAGGACGACCTCAACTGGAATTGAGGTTTTCAACTGACGGAGATTTAGTAGTAAACCCGGTTAGTAGCGCCGGAGGGTCCCCCGGCGCGATTAGGCGTGCACATGAAGTCACGCAGGCGCGCGGGCGAGAACCATATTCCATCGTCCATTGCGACTGTTTTTTTAAACTTCAACATCTTATGTTCCGAAAATCAGTAAGTTTTGACCAGTCATTGAGGCTCTTCGTATTACGTGTTTCCCTTGGCGATTCGGACACTGTGGCCCCACGTTGAGCGCCATGTCGTCCTCACCATCATTATTAGGTACCGACGTTTTTACGAAGCTCTTCGTGTATTGCCTGCGGTGCTGGTACTTCCGTCTCCAGCTAGCGAGGCAAAGAGGCAAAGCGGATTTTCCTCGCTCTCCTATCATTGTCCTTCATCAGAGATGAGATATAGTTTCCTGGAAAGGTGGTCGATATTTGATTTATTTTTTCCTTTTTCCACTTTTATACACCTTCGAGATGGCATGGATTTGAAGGCTTTTAACTGAACTTAGATGCGAATACCTGAAATATGGAATCTTCTGTGAGTTTGGTAGGCCTCCTGAGAGTACCTATGATTTTGGAAATTTCTAGGAGCTTAATTTTTTCGTAGGATCTTCATCGACGATTGGATAAAGCCCAGGTGGTTGGAGCTTTAGAATTGAGGTCTAGGCCGAGAGCGATGTGTTGAAATGTTTTAACAATATTTTGAATGTTTAGAAATGGATATATTGAACATCTGTTATTTACAATAAACAAATTCAATGTAAGTTATTTTATTGTATTTGTATCTGTTTGTGTATATTTTATTTTGTATTACAGTTATCCGTCCTTGGTTACTTAACTGCACGGTACCAGGGTCGACGTTCGATCACCCACCTTGATGAGTCCGAAGATGTCCTGTAGCGAAGTCCGTCATAGATTTGGACAATTAATTGCCTTCTCTGACTTTGACGCTTAACACTTGCAATGGTCCTATATGTTCGCAGATTTTTCATCTTCATTACAGATATCTTGAATTGAATAGGCAGATGATCCTGCCCCACGAAATATCGTGGGGCAGGATAATCTTGTTACAAAAAAGTCAGGTACAAATAGATGAGGTCAAAATAATATCAGTTCATATAATTTCTTTTCATACGGGCCTTCGTTAACAAGTTGCGGGCCCTCAAGGTGAAAATTAAAAAGCTATTTTTATTTACAGTCTCTAAACTATTAACTTCAGTATGGTGTAAATTTGGTGATTGATAACACATGCGTACAGCTTGTTTTTGATGATGTAAGTAAAACTTCATTATGCCTAAAACGCCAGGGACGGACTATGCCCAATGGTTAACAGCCCAGAATTTTTGCATAGATGGCGATCGCAATCTATCTATATCAAAAATAAGTTCTCTGAAGAATTTGCCAACGATAATATCCTCTTGGTTCAACTCGGTAAAATTAACAGTTTAGGAAATATTTGTGATTTTGTCACAGTACACATCAAGCGGCGCCTCCACCATTTTTTGTTTTTAATTTTTAATTGGACATAATCACTGTGTTAGAACCGTACATATTTTTAAAATAAGTACCTAGAAAACCTTACTGTCTGCTAATGTAATTCTCACTAACAAAATTTGACATATACACTTTATACATAACACGAAATAGAAAAACAAAACAATAATAAGTTAAAGTAAGTTAAAAAAATAATTTAGAAGAAAGAAAACTATCAAAATAAACTGTCAATATGGCAGTTTCCACCTCACCATCATTATTAGGTACCCACGTACTAAGATTATAGAGTAAGGGGCACTCGGTAAAAAAGTCACCCCAAAGAGGCGTTGGCCCGATTTTACAACCTCCATGTGGTACACCTTGGGTAATGCAAGCGCAAACAACAAAAAATATCAAATAAAATTTTTACCCCTTCGAATACAGAGTTATTGCTCTAAAGTCAACGTAACTCGAAAACTATGAACTTTAGGATATTGTGCCAATGGAGACTTTTGATCGACAGGTTAAGAGCTGTAACATACAAAAAATTTCAGCCAATTTAACTGAAACAACTTTTACATAAGAAAAATGCGGGGTCCTTTACAGCATGCTGAAGTTAATGGTTTAGAGGCAGTAAATGAAAATAACTTTTTAATTTTCACCTTTGAGGGCCCGTAACTTGTTAACGAAGGTCCGTATGAAAAAAAATATATATGAAGAACTGATATTATTTTGATCTCATCTAGCTGTACTCAACTTTTTTGTATCAAGTACCGATACATCCTGTACATGGTGATATCTTTTACATCTACAGCAAAAAACACGAATAGCAACAACAACTAGGAATATTTTTCTCAATTTTTCCTATATTCAAAATCGGTTCCAAAAAATTTTCTTAAGGTATTCTCAAAAGTTTTCTTAATGAAAATGGAGTTGCGCACCTAGCATCTTTCAGAATAACTTGGTATAAGCAAGAAAATTTGTTCGCCATTGCAGTATTTTTGTTCATCCCGGTTTTATGGGACAACAGAACAAGCTTCTCTTGGTGTAGGTACGTACTGATGGTTTTTATTGGTATCTGATTAGTATTTTACGATTATTTACTTAATTCCTTAAAAAATTAATTGAGTAAAAATCTTTTAGAACAAACATTTCTAAGATATGGAAGACCGTAAATTTTGCCTTGCAACAATGATGTTTAATTTATCTAAGATTTTTAGAAGTTTAACAGCGAAATATGGTGTTAAAATATATTATATTATTCCATTTACAAGTATATTATCATCAAAATTTCCAATAAAATTGCATATGGATTCATCTGTTGGCTACTTTGTTTTTATTGTTAAAAGTATCTAAAATTGCAATAGGTTATGAAATAAAAGATTTACTTTAAAAATAATTTTAATTATGCTCTTTATGTACCAATTTATACCTAATTTTTAAGTAAAACTAACTAGAAAAGATTTTGTTATATATTATAGCAAGTTCTACATGCAATAATTTATTAGACATTTATCTATACTACCTATATAATAGAACTATAAATATTTATATAATTTTTTTATCTTGGTGGTCTTAAACATTTATTAATAACCTGCCCAATCTTGATAAGATTTTAATCAAGTTGGAATATCTTTTTAGATTTAACTTTCAATATCGAAACTGATTTCAATACCTACTTACTTCTGCGAAAATAACTAAAAATATATTGCTTCATTAAGATAAAACAAATTAATTTCATTTAATCATGAAACTTAAATTAACGTTATCTAGGGAATATGAGAAATTGTTTTCCTGTCACTTATATCTATCTTTTATTCTCATTTAGCAATTTTTAGAATTTATTCAACATTCCTGTCAGGTCCAAAAGGAATTAAAAATCTAAGATGATAAAGCAAGGCAAAGGGATACCTTGATAGATCTGCGTATTAGGGCGGTAAATATATAGTTTTGGTAGTCATATAATATAGTGAGTAAGTAAGATTTAAATGTAAAAACAATAAGTAGAATACGTTTTATTATAAATAAATAACTAAATAATTATAAAACAGTTTAGTTAATTCACATTTATTAATTCGATGAATTAATTTCGTTAATTTACATAAAAAATAATTAATAAGTGAAATAATAATTTGATCTCAAGAATTTGCAAAATCTTCTTTAAAAATAGAAAATTTATTAATAAACATATAATAATACATAACTAACTATTTAGATTACAAAATGATAATATGTAAAACATATCTTTTAAAGAGAATTTAATTTAAATTAAAATATTTTCTATCCTTAAATAACTATTGACGAATTTAACAGAGATTGTAAAATTAATATGTATTATTTTCCACCATCAGGAAGTTATCGTTTGTGAAGATCAGTTAAGAATGCAATTACCCGAGTTTCTGTTACCGGTTAAAATAATATCTTGGTGAAGCTTCTTCACGAAAAATTATTTACAATAATTTAAATAAAAATAATGTCGCTAATACCAGAGCGGGGTATAAGACAATATTTGGAGCAGAATCAGGCGTTGTAGGTGGATTTGTGGTGCTTGTGGTTATGTTTTCTGCGGGTATGGTGAAAGTTTTAATCACTTGTTTGTAGAAATTAAGAGAATGTTTATTCACTTTGACCGGGGCAAGTTGGTAATCGTAATAAAAACCGAACTTGTAACTGAAACAATAGTTATGAGATAAATTGTACTGTTTTGAATTAGATTCGAGTCATACTAATACAACACATATACTAATATGGTTACAGCATTTCAACGAAAACTGTGCATCTCAAGTTACTTTGTAGTTATACTAATTATACAGCATGAATCATTGAATGCAATTTAAAAAATTACAAAAGAATGCATACAGACTTACTAATTCATTTAACAGAATGAACATATTTTTTTATACCTGTATCCGTCGGTCCATTCAAAACTGTCAAATAAACTATATGCTGTATATCCAATAACTTTTACTCCATCATTTATAATTGCATCGAGTATCGCGTTGAGATAGTCCTGAAAATACACCATCAACTGATATTAAAACCTTCGAATAATAATTATACTTACTCTAAAATAACTAACTCTCGTATCGTCGTAGGAAGGATTTTCATCTGGTATACCATTTCCGGTAATGAATATGTCAGGATTATTGAAAGATGAACTTAACCAAGTTAAAGTCTTTCTAGCACTCCAGGGAACAATCTATAAAAAAAATATACATGAAATATACAATCACCCTGTTTATGCATCTACATACATTTATTTCATGTTTTTATAATATGTTTTATTTTTTTTCTTTTATGTTCATATAAGCTTAGATGTATTCTATACTGTTCTTAAAAACTTACGCAAATTTTGAGACAACGTAAAGATACACATAAGAGTTTTAGAGTTAATTTGCGACTACAAAGGTTGTCAAACTTTGTAAACATCTATATAAAAATCTTGCTGAATAAAGGAAATTTGGTGCAATATGAACCTACATATATTTATGTTTCAGGTACATACTAAGTTTTTTTGCTGTAAAACTTTCATATATATTACTTACCGGTTGTCCATTAACCGCTAAACTCCAATTTGAATTCAAAGACACTTTCACCTTCATATCTTTCGCGTAGCTGGGATCACCGAATTTAGCTTCTTTAGTATCTTCTACAACATTGGTGTAAAACAAGTTTACTGCCATAAAGTCAGAGGTACCATTAATATAATCAATTTCCTCATCGGTGAATTTGGGAAGGCGAGATTTTGTGAAATTTTCTTTTTCGCTTCTGTAATCAATCCTATCTATAACTTCTTGGGGCCAATTTCCTTTGTATATTGGATTGGCATATAAACCAAACTGAAAAAATCTCTTTTCAGTACTATTTTCCATTATAATTGTTATACAAATTTTAACCTTAGATAGTACATATACACATTTCTTTTAATAATCTTTAATAAAATAAAAATTATTATTGTAATATAAAAATTTACAAAAAATAATAGATTTAACTTATCATCTTTGGAAGAACCTCAAAAAGCTCATCGTAGAAGACAAAGATGAGACTTTAGTAGATATGACAGAATTATGTACCTACAAGATGGACTGTCCTCTGCTTTAGGGATCAGGTCACTGAAAAAAAAACCTATGGGTTCCGTCTTGCCTCAGCTCTGGAAAATTTCTACATGTTGATGATGTCCCATGGATACAGCAGGATTCTTGAACTAAATCAGTCTGTCAGAGAGAACCAGACGGCCTATACAGGCAGTATACAGCATTTACTGAAAGTCAGCAGATAAATATCTGAACGCAGAGTCTAAAGGATGTACTGATAAGATAGGATACATATTAAGGAAACACAATATTAATACAATCTACAACACCTCAGGGCAAATAGACAGTAGTTTCCAAGACGGGTTGCAAGAACGATCTATTTCAATGCGAAGATGTATATAGCATCTTGGATACATGTGGAAAAGTATAAGTATAAAACAGGAAGACAGGAGGTTAAAGGAGCGCAAATATCACTCAGAAATCAGCAGTATCGGTGCAGAAGACAGATAAAGGATAGAATAAACTTAACTGATTCTAGAATTCTTGTAAAGAAAATTTAGTCTAAGACTATAAAGGGAGGTACCTACCAGAAGAATCGAGATAATTTCAGTTCAGATAAAGGGAACGACTTATTTGCAAAATCAAGGATGGAACGATACAAACTGCAAACCGTGCTCTGGAATACCATAGATCAGTGCTCGAAAAATATAATTATCACACGGAGGACCTAATCCCTACTTTCAAGATTGTTTTAATAGGAGTAGCGATATCAATAAATACAAACCGATGATGTGGCAACCAGCTTGAAAATTGTTCAATCATTGACACAAGGAAAGCCGCAAACGAAGCTAAAAAGTGTAAAGGCATGGCTAATAATTGAAATTATTGTTTGGTAATAAATTTGCACAGAAGTGCCTGTGCAGACAAACCTGACAGGTCAGTTGGAGCATGTGCATGTGCTTAAGTATGTATTTACCTCAAAGGCATTTCTTCTTTCCACAGCAGATGTGTCATTAGTTGAAGCTGGTTCGGACCACTGCATATCAATTGCCATAGATATCTTACCTGGAAGAAGAGACACAGTTATTTTTTAATTAAAGTCTGTTACTGCAGTAGTAGTTTCGTTACCTTTTTGTAGTCAAACAAAAAGGAAAGCATAGTTCGGATACTAACCGTTCAAGACCTTGAATTCCTCCTTATATACATGGTAAGCTGCAGCATGTGCCTTCAGAACTGTATAAGCGCACAAATATTCCCCGATTCCATCCGAGTTTATACCTGGTGCAAACGTCCCTTCTCCGTATCCTCTTCTACAAGTTGCCTTTGGGTCGTTAAAGGTTATCCAGTAATAAACGTTCGGGAAGTATTGGAAACAGACTCGAGCGTAGTCCGCAAAATATTTGACCATCGCTGGATTTGTCCATCCTCCAATATCTTGCAGGGATTGGGGCAAATCATGATAATACAGGGTCACTATTGGTGTTACATTGAAACTTCGTAAGTTTTGTAACATGTTTTGATAATGCGTAACGGCTTTAGTGTTTATGTTGTCAGAGAATCCAGTTGGCAGTATCCTAAAATAAACATAATCATGGATGTAGATCGTCGATGATTTAAAATTTATTTTAATGCAGTAAAGGAATAATAAAGCATTTCGTTGTTTTGGGGTACAATTAATTTAAGAACTAATTGAAAGTAGGTCATAGATAGTGATAATATATTATCACCTACTTTCTCAATTGTTTCTTTCATTAAATTAATACTTTATATGCTTTCTGTGAAGTCAAAGAGACGCCACTACTTGTGTTCTATCATTTCTCCCTTAAAATTCCGGTTTTGAATTTAAAAACCTCAAAATAATGATTTAATATTTCGATGCAATAGCAGCAGTTCTAAAAATGTTAACTTCACCTTGTCCATGGTATAGACAACCGGTAGTGCTGAACTCCTGATAGCGCTACATAAAATACGTCATTTAAGATACTGTTGTATGAACCAGCAGCGACATCGGCAGTATCATTATTTTTTATATGTGACGGATGGCTGTGAATCCAACGATCCCATATATTCTCAGATTTTCCATCTTCATTCCAGGCTCCTTCAATTTGATAAGCAGATGAGCCTATGCCAAATGATAGTGTCTGTGGAAATATTCTAGCATCTTCTGCATTCACAAGGCTGAAAAATTAACGTTGTTGTTTAATAAATAATGAGTTTATTTTAACGAATTTAGTAACAAATCAGTGAACTATTCATATTGACTTAGAGTTTCTAGAATGATCGTCAGAAGCTTATATTTGAGATATACATAAAATGAAAAATAATGATAATAGTATATGAAACTTACCAAAGAAGTGATATTATATTTATGGCAAGATTCAGTTTATTCATTGTGGACGCTGTACCTACTCACTTCAGAAATACTGTAGGACTCTATTAACTTGTGCTATGTATTGCGATGTATGTAAATGATCCTAGGTGATAAGTATGTACTTAATTTTTATCTTGATTGCTTAAATATTATTTGCCATTAATCTATTGATTGATACTGGCCGGCTGTGATAAGAGTTTGGAAGGTTCAAAGAAGATAATTTTAAATACGACTCTGAACTAAGTTCGGTAGGTATCTACTTATTTCCCCGAAAATGACACGAAAAGACCACCAGGTCACTAAATAAACAAATGAAATTGACCTAAAAACTAAAATGAAATGTTATCTGCAGATTACAATGAAATATTTGTAATAATAATTTGATGAATCGATGATCAAACAATAATACAAGCGGTTCGTTTTAACTCATTATCTGTAGCCCCCCTATGCTTCATTATCATATTGCCGACTGACGTGAATTTCCGCAACATTTATTTGAAATTCTTTGAAAAATAAGTAATTTGATGTAATGTATCCGCAATATAACGAGTATTATAGCGACGTTGGAATAGTCGTTGTTTCACACTGTTAATATTGCTTCTAGATTCAAACTAAAAATTAATGATACATTTTTACACTAATTAGTCTGTGACTAATGAGTGTAAAATTGAGAGTTCTCAGACATGTTTCTAAAGTACGTAACAATTCCCATCTAAAAAAAATTATACCGAATACTTGCTTCTGAGAGAAAATGATGTGTTTACTAAATATCTGTATTTGAACAAATCTATTTCCACGAAAAAACATTTCCAAATATTTGCCCAACTCATCTAAAAGATCAATAATTTAACGTCTGACGACTACATTCTCCATTCAGCATTGGGTTTCGAACTTATAATATGTCATCAATATACCAAAAGTGGGATGACCGATGAACGATTTAGATATTGGGATATCTCTCTACCGACATGTTTTAGGTGTGGATCTGGTAATTCTACCGACCAATGACGGACTGATAAATTACCACTGGATATTATGTGTCTATTTTAATGCTCAACGGTTCTGTAGCCCACAGTGTATTGTTCCCCACAATATAATTACTGAGAAAGTTTATTTCGCGTAGTACGAAGCCAATCATGCACTCATAGTATCTACAGAATGGCAGGTTGCTCTTTGCCAGTAGGAACAATGCAATGCTTAGGGCCAGTAGATATTGAGTGACATTGACAAGTAAGACGCAATAAGTTATATCTCACTTAACCGTACTAGTTTGGAATCAATACATGAAAATGATTTTCATTTAGAAGTTACGGTTATAAGGTTTGATGCATCCATCTCTAATATTAAATGAAATATGAACAAGTTAATACCGGTAATATGTGTGAGTGAAAGCTATAAAGGTTTGGAGTGTATCCATTGAATGAAATTATTGAGTACATTTACACTCAATATTGGGCATTTTGATCATTTTACTCATTATTTGTGATTATATTTAAACTAAAACTGAGTACTGTCACTCAAATATAGGTACTCCTTAAATAAGTTATTCACGTAAACTCGTATTTGGTGCACTTGTACCTAAATCAGAGGAAATCGATCCCACCCTTTTTCATATGCATTGTCTTTGTTTGTTCCCATCGTCCCATTAGATTATTTCGTGACCATGGCGTGGTGGATGGCAGTATGGCGTATGAGTTGGACAAGTATCGGTTTATCTGGTTTTCTAGTGAAAATTGTACTTAATTACAATAATTAAAGACAATATAATAAGTATCGATTAAATAAATGGATAGTTAAATTGTTATTTATATTTACGTATTTGTAACGTACAATATAGGTTATAGTTTAATCGAGACCTAAAATATAGTCTCTAAAACAGATCTGTGTAGAAACCACTGTGGCCGTGGCACTGTAGTTTATGACTTTTATACAATGATATTTAAATTAAAATTTAAAGATAATATAAACCAACTCTGAGTAAAAAATGACTCAATAATAGTTAAACTTAAATCATATTAGAGAAAAAGTCAACTCTAAATTGGTTTACTCAAAACAATCAAAAGTCACTCAATTAATAGTTAGCAGTAACTCCGATTTGAGTAAAACTTACTCATTTCTGATGCAATATTTTCACTCAGTTGTACCTACTCATACTAATAGAGTGAAAATTTCATTCAATCGGGTGTGGACAGAAATTGATACATTATTGAGTAATATTGAGTGAAATTTGAGTGATTTTTTTTGTGGGATCACCCTTATCTCGGTTATTTTAGAGAAGAGAAACTTTTTAATTTTAATCCTAGGTGTTTAGTCCTTAAATGAAAAAAGTAGCGGCCTTCTAAAACATATAAATGTTGGGAATTTTATTAACTACAATTAAAACTATATTTTAATTTAGGTTACAAACCTGTTTCTATCAAAATTGATTGAATATAATATAAAAATATAAATGTTAGGAATTTTATTAACTACAATTAAATCTATATTTTAATTTAGGTTACAAACCTGTTTCTATTAAAATTGATTGAAATATCTTTAAAATCCTCAACTAAATATATTTTTTATTATAACGTAACTGTTAATTTAAAAACTAAAAAAGTTGGATAAGTTTATACTTTCACTGTTTGTTTTATCAGCTATCAAAATCTCGATATTTTTTTTAGCTGCAGGATTTGTGTAGGAACCTATCTGCATCTACTATTTTGACATATTTTGAAAATGTTCACATCAATTAGTAGGTACTTGTCAAATGAAGAAATAAAATTATATTAAATAATTAGGTAATGATTATTAAGAAAATATTTTATAAGGGCAGGCTTTGGTACTATAGGAATTAAGGAATAAAAATAAGCAGATATGTGGCGAACTTACTAGGCAAAAAATAATAAAGAGGAAAAATGAGTTGGTTGAGAAATATTTGCTATTTTTATAATATTTTGTTTGCTCTTTTATGATGTATTTTTGGCTGTAAACATGTAATAAATCTAAAATTCTTAGAGACAAAGATACTCCTACGCTAAATTATTATTGTTACTGACTAGATAAAAAAATTTTCCAAGTAGCATTATAAATACAAAAAAGAAATAATAAAATAGAGCGCTATACGACGGACGAGCGAGTGAAGATCTTTAAAATTCATTACAGGTACGGAGAGTGTGTAGCTGAGATTGTGCGCAAATTACGTGATATTTTCGGCAGAAGGAACGCCTTGAATGAAACAATTGTGAAAAGTTTAGTTGCTAAATTTGAACAAAGAGGTTCAATTGTAGACAATAAAAAAACAGGCCGGCCTCGTACTGGCTGTTCAGCCGAAAATATTTGTAAATTACCGTAACCTCGGTGCGCCTCAGTGACTGCAATTAAACATTTCAAAAAGCACAATGCAGCGGATTTTAACAACAGATCTGCATCTGCATCCATTTAAGATTATTGTACAGTCCAAAGTATGCTCGATAATAATTCTTATATTTAAAATAAATTAAATAAAAGTAGTGTTGCTAATACATATAAGAATAGGACACAAAACAATGCTTGTAGCAGAATCAGGAGTGATAGTTGCAACTGTAGTTGTGGTGGTGGTCGTAACATCGTCGGGTATGATGTTACGATCAAGTTTTAATCAACTTTTTGTAAAATCTTAGAGAAGTTTTATCGAATCCGACCTTATGATTTTTATATTCACCAAAGAAACCAAATTTGTAACTGAAATAATAGCACAATAATTATTACATTCAGGATGTAAGGGAGAAAAAAAACAATGTGTATTATATTAGTATAGTTTTGCCTCCTTAAAAGTTATGGGCCTTCNAGTTGCTAAATTTGAACAAAGAGGTTCAATTGTAGACAATAAAAAAACAGGCCGGCCTCGTACTGGCCGAAAATATTTGTAAATTACCGTAACCTCGGTGCGCCTCAGTGACTGCAATTAAACATTTCAAAAAGCACAATGCAGCGGATTTTAAAAACAGATCTGCATCTGCATCCATTTAAGATTATTGTACAGTCCAAAGTATGCTCGATAATAATTCTTATATTTAAAATAAATTAAATAAAAGTAGTGTTGCTAATACATATAAGAATAGGACACAAAACAATGCTTGTAGCAGAATCAGGAGTGATAGTTGCAACTGTAGTTGTGGTGGTGGTCGTAACATCGTCGGGTATGATGTTACGATCAAGTTTTAATCAACTTTTTGTAAAATCTTAGAGAAGTTTTATCGAATCCGACCTTATGATTTTTATATTCACCATAGAAACCAAATTTATAACTGAAATAATAGCACAATAATTATTACATTCAGGATGTAAGGGAGAAAAAAAACAATGTGTATTATATTAGTATAGTTTTGCCTCCTTAAAAGTTATGGGCCTTCGACGAATTGTTTATACTTAAGCTTCTTTTAATATTTCCGTTACCTTTTGATATACATTTAGTATTTTTTTTGATAGGCGCAGATGAACATATGTTTATTCATTACCTGCAATATGAAGATCGCTAAGGGAACCAAAAACAGTTTTTTTTTGCAGTGGAAATTTTGAAAAACATTTTATAAAATGTCAATTTATATTTACTGTTCCAAATCGCTAAAATGCATTGTTTCTGAGACGAACGAATTTGAGTCTTCTACTACAGCTGTATGTAAATAACAAGATACACCTCCGCGGATGATACAGCAATAATGGAAGCCAAAAAAGATCCAACAGTTACTAGAGTGGGTGAAAAAATGGAAAATAAAGGCAAAGAAAACAAAATCTACACATATAACTTTTATCTTAGGAAAAAAAACTTACACGGATGATATAGCAATAATGGAAGCCAAAAAAGATCCAACAGCTACTAGAGTGTGTGAAAAAATGGAAAATAAAGGCCAAGAAAACAAAATCTACACACATAACTTTTATCTTAGGAAAAAAAACTTCGATCGTTAACATCAATCAGTTAACATACACAGCAAGAAGAAATCAATATTTGATTTGTAGCTACGGCTTCATTTAGACTTAAAGCTGAATTAGAAACGGCATATATTAGAGAAACATATACAAATTAAACCGAAAACAAAGGAAATTAATAAGTAAATCAATTACACCAATAATTTCACAATCAATTGTTAATTTACAAAAGAGATCAAATTCATATGGGCATATGGTATTGAGCCAAAAATTTAGAGCACGTTGGAACGTATCCAACCACACATAAACACATTCTTTAACATTCAAAAAGCAATCAAAGGGTCAATGGAACCGTGGGAACTAGAGGTTTATTCCAATCAACCACTAAAGCCACTTTTACAATTAATCACAGAAGGCTACGAAGATTTTAACCACAACATTTTCTACAAAACTGAGGTGAATTGGATGATGCAGGAATATATGAACTCAGACCCAGTTGGAGTGCAAGCTACAGTCTGGGAAGTTTTCCCACAGTACATATTCCAAGTAGGAGGTTATAAACATAAACTCATATACATATTCGCTGACACGTAAGGTAAGTTCAAAACTAGTGTGGGAATGTTTACAAATGCCTGAACTGGCTACCACTAATTCAGTCAGATTGTGTTGGGTGCCAGGACACAAAGGCACTGACGGAAATAAGAAAGCTGATAAACTTGCTAGGAAGGGATCCGAGAGAGTTCATTGGTCCGGAGCCCTTCTGTGGTATATCTCCCAGTGAGGGCTGAGTTAAAGGGCTGTGGGCAAATGGACTGAGTCAGAACATAGAAAATATTGGGCTTGAAGGCCAGGGTAAAGCCATGCGAAGGAATTTATGAAGAGTTCTTTGCAGAAAAGAACGAATGAGTTGGTGAGCTTGAATAAAATTCGGCTCAGGAAAGTAACGGGACTTATAACGGGACACTGTCACTTTAGGAAATATCTATACAAGCTGACGCTTGTAGAGGGGCCGGTCTGCCCAACATGTGACTCGACGGATGAAACTTCTCTGCATATCCTTGGCGAGTGCTGATGAAGCTCCTGGGAAAACCTTTCTGACACTCAAGGAACTGACAGAAATGTCGACAAGAAAGGACAAAACTACCGATTAATAGGTTTGAACATATGGGACGCTGTGTTATGGGACTTGAATAGAACCAAACCACTGGTTAATAAGAAGAAGCTAGCCAAAAATTTAGAGCATACAACACACTCTAACATTCACAGTAAGCAAAGTTATAAAAGAAATGGAACCGTAAAAAACTAGAGGTTTATTCCAATCAACTACTAAAGCCACTTTTACAATTAATCAACAACAGAAGACTACGAAGATTTTATACACAGTATTTTCTACTAAAGTGGGGTGAAGTTATTGGATGATGTACCTCATCACGCCAATTATTGTATGGTAGACCTTTTTTAACTTATACAGGGTGATTCAAAAAACCGCTGACAGACTTCTAGGGTAAGTAATACCTGAAAAATTAAGACAAGAAGTCTTAATAAACATAGGGTCGCAAATGCCTCCTTAACGAGATACAGGGCGTTAAATTTTCTGTAAAATTAAAGCGTAAAAATGACAAAAAGAAGTTTATAATCTAGTTTACTTAACTCACTTGTACACATTGACATTAGTGACAGGCGATGTTTAATTTTATTTTGAATAGCACAAGCCTACTATGACAAACTAAAATGAATGAAAATAAAATTGGATTTACAAATTTTCTACAAAGGTGTTTCTCTTAAAAATGGTTGCTTTAATCCAAATTTTGCAAGAGACCAATTCGATAGACAATTGAACACTTTACACGAAAATAGTGCCCTTTTGACAAAATTAGCAGTGGCGTAGAAAATATTTTTAAAAAAGGGTCACGTTGACCCCGTCTCTACGACACTGCTGCTCATAAAATTTTGAGCAGTACATCAAACATTGGTCTTAAGGTGCTTACTACGCATAGCAAATTTGAAATAGAAATGTTCAGGCATTTTGGAATTATTGCAGACAATGTTTAATTTTACAGAAACTTTGACGCCCTGTATCTCGTTCAGGAGGCATTTGCGACCCTATGTTTATTAAAACTTTTCGTCTTAATTTTTTATGTATTATCTACCCTAGAAGTCTGTCAGCGGTTTTTTGAATCACCCTGTATATTGCATGTTAATGAGATTGACAGTTTTTGTGTTATATTGTGTAGATTTAAGCGACATACCACCAATACACTCCTTTTTTTTCGTAACTAAAGTGACGTTTCATACAACATCTCCATTTTGTCAAAATCTCTAGTAAGTGAGGTTCCATAATATATCTGTTTTCTCAAAATATCAGAAAACAGATATCAAACAGAAAAAAAAATATGGGGAAAAAATCAAAACTATTTCCTCTATCCTTAGCGATCTCAATCTCTTAATAAGGTAATTTACTCTAAATTTATTTTTATTTAAAAAAGCTATTCTTGAAATATAAAAAAATTCTGAAACCAGAGATTATGTCTTCACATTAAGTGATATACAATAAATGCCGGTCAGAGGACTTAATCTTCAGTTTCAGAATTTTTTTCTAAAGCCATGTGTCACCAAACATCAAAACATCTAAAACTGTCATAAATAAGTTTCAAATAAAATTTAAAAAACTAATTTTTCTAGCCGAAAATAACTAACTCTCGTATTATCATTGGAACGATCTTCGTCTGGTATACCATTTCCGGTAATTAATATGTCAGGATTATTGAAGGATGAACTTAATCAAGTCAGCGTCTCCCTAGCACTCCAAGATACAATCTATGAAATAACACAGAGACAAATTGTAGTACGTATCGGGTCTCTCGTACATTACATTTAAAAAGACAAAAGAGTGACATTGACCCAAAAGAACTATTAATTGCCACCAATAATCTCCATTCTTCAAGGTCCATCCTAATGTCAGAAGCGAGTCAATTACTTTTTGTAAAAAAATGTATTATTTTCGGAACCACTACCGATAAGTATTTGTTCTTTTTTTTTTAATGGACCAAACATGACAGAGTTATTACTTGCTGCGTTTTTTATGAGACACCCGGTATATTCAAAACATGTTTAGGTTTGAACACTTTCTTTGGAAATTGAATTTTATTATTGAGCTTTATAAAAAAGAAAACAAATAACAATTTTTCTTCTGACTAATACATATTGACTAATACTTATACGGAACGCAAACATGTCATTTTCTAGATAATTGAGTAAATTTTACATTATTGTAACATTGAGAAATATACATCGTTATCAGTTTTCTACCCATGCTAAGAAACTACGTTAAATCTTGAATGTTATATTTATATTTTTATACATATAATT
Organism: Anoplophora glabripennis; assembly: GCF_000390285.2. NCBI lineage: Eukaryota > Metazoa > Arthropoda > Insecta > Coleoptera > Cerambycidae > Anoplophora > Anoplophora glabripennis. The sequence goes on along the minus strand of NW_019416472.1, from coordinate 153,812 downwards.
TTGTGTAATAATATAATGTTATGAAAAAGTTCATGTGTTAACTCAACTCATGTATTACTTGCTAATGTTTTTATGAAATACAGGATGTCTCAGAAATAAATGCCAAAATTTTACGCACGTTTTTAGCTCATCAAAAGCTCTAGCAACTTTTGTTTAATGTATATTCTTTAAATTCATATTGTTTCTTGTTTATATCAAAATAATACCACGGATTAAAGAAATACTTAAACATGTTTAAGGTATACCAATGTTTTATGTAATTATTCACTGTCTTAAACCCTTTAACTAGCTTACATAATATATAAAAAATATTATTGCTCTCGCTTTTACGCCCTTTGTTTATTATTAATTCAAATAAGTATTTCGACTTATCTGCTCTAATGGCGGATAACAAGAAATAATTTTTTTTTAATATATTATTTTAAAAGCTATGAGTTTTCGAAAACCATAGGTACAGAAAAATGTTTGATTACAAAGTAAGGTCCTAGACCGTTTATTATTTAATGAACTAATTTGAAAACTTCATGTTACAAAACAATTTCGTAAAATTACATGATTAAAGAAGTATCTTTCTGTTTTCAGTTCATATCAAAGATTTTTTTAAAACATACCAATTTGTACCGTGCAAAGACTGTTTATGACAGATATGATAATCAAAAGAAATATACAGTGTGTCCCGTTTTTCAGGTTAACACCTCTGGAAATGTGAGAAGGCTGTGGACTTTCCGCAAGCCAATTTTTTTACAAATAGTACCCTGAAGGAAGGTTATATTCTACTAATCATTTTATTGATGTGACAAAAGCTTGGCCTACTACGATTTCTTAAAGGGGTCGTTTTTCCAGAAAGTAGTTTTAGGCATTTTTTATTAAAATAATAATATTATCAGGCTATTCAACACCCATTAAAATACCCATATACCAATTTGAACAACAAATGTCTATTGAGTATTTTTTTATGTGGTGCCAAACTTCGAAAAATCAGACAACTAAAAATTATAATACGCAGGACAAATATTGCCATGGAAGTGAAAACAAATACCAATCGGACAAAGAACAAATACAGACACTATAAATTTAATACTTTTAATTATATTAATTAATTATTATTAANCTGCACAAGCTTGTCTTATGCGATTCATTAGGTCATCCAAATTCCTTGGTCTGTTTCATATACTTTTTGTTTTATAAAACCCCAAAAGTAAAAGTCCATAGTTCGAGAAAACTAAAATTTAATTTAGATTGTTTAACAACTTAATATGTATAATTCATTACCTATATTTTTGGTACGTTATATTTTTACTATGGCCTCAATTAAAAGTGTTAAATTTATAGTGTTTGTATTTGTTCTTTGTCCGATTGGTACTTATTTTCACTTTTATTGCAATCTTTGACCTGTTTATTATAATTTTTAGTTGTCTGATTTTTCGAAGTTTGTCACCCCATAAAAAAGCGCTCAATAGACATTTGTTGTTCAAATTTGGTATATGGATATTTTGATGGGTGTAGAATAGTTTGGTAATATTATCTCTTTGATAAAAAATGCCTAATACCATTTTCTGGAAAAACGACACATTTAAAAAATCGTAGTAGGCCAGGCTTTTGTTATATTAATAAAATGATTACTAAAAAATAACCTCCCTTCAGGGTACTATTTGTAAAAAAGAAATTGGCTTGCGGAAAGTCCATAGCATTCTCACACTTCCAGAGGTGTTAACCTGAAAAACGGGACCACAGTATTTATAATAAAAGATAGACGTACCGGTTGTCCGTTGACTGCCAAATTCCAATTTGAGTTTATATATACTTTTGCTTTCATATCCTTCGTATAGCTGGGATCGCCGAATTCAGCTTCCTCAATATCTTCCACAACATGTGTGTAAAATAGATTTACTGCCATGAAGTCGGATGTACCATTGACATAGTCTAATTCATTATCGGTAAATTTGGGAAGGCGAGATTTTGTGAAGTTTTCCTTTACACTTCTGTAATCAACCCTATCTATAACTGCTTTGGGCCAGTTTCCTTTATAGATTGGGTTGGCGTACAAACCAAACTGAAATAAAATTTAGATGTTTTAAATGCATTACTCCTAAATATTATAACATTAACTAATTTTAGCATTGGTAATTTATAATATATTAATATGTGTATTTGTTAATTAATAGATTTATTTATTATTAATACTTAATTAATAATTGCCTACGACATTTATTACTTTGAACATTTTTAAAAATAAAAGTAACCTTTATGTATTTATCTGTAGTGATACAAATCATATACAAAAATATGTAAATAATTTCGCTTTCGTTTGAATATACGAGTATGTGTAATTTCATATAACCGCTTATTTAAATTAAGAAAAGCGAACACAAAGCGATAAAAAATAAGTAAAACATTACATCTAAAGGATTTCTTCTTTCTGCAGCAGCTGCGTCATTGATTGAAGCCGGTTGGGACCATTGCATATCAATTGCCATTGACATCTTACCTGTAAGAAAAATTTATTTATTTTTTATAATTTCTCATATTAATAAAATAAATACAAGTATACAGTAACTCCAGCATATATGTTGCGTTTTTATTTTTTGCGAATATTTCACAAATTGAATCGATAGTATTTGGAAAAATTTGAAAAAAAAATAGATCGGTTGAGTAAATAAAATAAATAATACGAAACAAGTTTTACGCTTATGAATAAACTAAAAATATAAGTAAGTTCTTTAAATATTAATAATGGAACATATTTTTAATATTTTTATGGTCACCAGAGTAAGGTAATATAGAATACTTAGAGTGTCTAATATGAAATGCAAGGAAAAATAGAAAAGTAATAAATATTAAACAAGTTACAGACAAATCAAGATTTGTGGGTCAATTGATTAAAACTAGTACCTACTAGTGCATAACTCTCAAACGGCATGCTATTCGGCATTAACAGAGAAAAGTGTGATTTGGTTAATTTTATTTAAGAGAACGAAACTCCAACTCGATAGAGTTGACATTAGTAATTTTACACTTTTTTACTTTCGTTATAATCATCACTAACAGATGAGAACCAAATTAAACACCAAATCTTAATAGTGATCAAATTTCACAATTCAGATCAATGGTTAGGAGATAAAGAAGCAACCAACCTCTTTAAGGTAACTGTCTTACAAAAGATAGTCAAACTGTCATTTCTTCTCAAATGTCTTAAATCTTAAAAACAAAGCAACCTCTGAGAGTGATCAAATACCTAGGTACTTATTTAGTAAACACATATTTGTATATGCGTTACTAATATTATTTAACTTGTGCTTAAAAACTTCAACGTTTCCTGAGCTGTGGAAAGTCGGTAAGGTCTGTCTTATTTTGAAATCTGAGGTTCCGGCATTTATAACTAATTACCGCCCTATTACTATATTGAACAAATTTGCTAAGGTATTTGAAAAGTTTTTGTATAATCTAATATATCTTTATAAAGGAGATCTACTACCACAAACTTTTTAAGTATTATGCAATATTTATATGAAGTTATCGATCAGTATGGTCAGATAGATGTGGTTGGTTTATATAAACTTTTCAAATGCATTTGACAACCGCATTGATCATAAAATTTTGCTAAATAAGTTAAACGCATTTGGATTCAGTGCATCTCTGCAAAATGTTTTCATTTCTTACTTGAGTAATGAGGGTTCAATATGTTGCTTCCAACGGTTATAGGTCTACTGATTTTTTGGCGGCGTCGGGAGTACCGCAGGGCTCTAATCTGGGTCCATTAATGTTTTTACTCTTTATAAATGACTTGTGTTCTATTGTTGATCGTCACTATTTGATGTTTGCTGCTGATCTTAAGGTTTACTTTACATTTTACTTTTATCATTTTACACCTTTTATAGCTCCCCAGCTCTCTACTTTTCACTTGCCACATGATAATTCAGATTTATTCATTAAATCACCTTTTTATAATATGACTTTAATATGATTTCTGGTACATGTGATATTAATTTGGATGGGCTAAAAGTCATACTGGATAGATTTGCAGTAGGCGTATGTGTTTTACATCTGTAGTATATTAATTGCCTCTGTTTTCATTGTAACCTGATGTTATATTCTTGTGTGTACATTTAATTATATCTTGTGACGTATACTTATAGTCTATCTTTGTTATATGCTGTAGTGTAGTAATAATTAGTACTAAAAATAAATAAATGTGGTATTTCATAGTACTTGACCTATTCTATAATACCTTATAAATAATTTAATGGAAAAACAATTTTTTCCATTAAATACTTCTATTTAAAGAATTCGTATTATTTTTGATAAAAATATGTGAATGCAAATGCGTATTCCTACCTATTCCGTTTATAGTGTATGCAAGAATTACAGTCAAGAAAATCTGCATATGACTGAAGACCAAGAAGATGAACTAGATTAATGCAATTTACTAACCTTTCAATTCCTTGAACTCCTCCTTATATAAATGGTAAGCCGCAGCGTGTGCCTTCAGAACGGTATAGGCGCACAAATATTCTCCGCTACCATCTGAATTAATACACGGTGCAAAACTTCCTTCTCCGTATCCTCTTCTACAAGTAGCTCTTGGGTCGTTAAATGTTATCCAATATTCAACACTGGGAAAGAACTGAAAACAAACTCGAGCATAGTCCGCAAAGTATTTGACCATTGCTGGATTTGTCCAACTTCCAATATCTTGCAAGGATTGGGGCAAGTCGTGGTAGTCGAAGGTAACTACTGGTGTCACGTTTAACCTTGATAAAGATGTGATCAAGTGTTGGTAATGAATAATAGCTTTCATGTTTATTTCGTCTGTAAATCCACTTGGTAATATCCTACAATAAATATATAAATATATAAAATCAACAAAGTAATAACATTTTAAAGAGTTTGAAGACAATATGGATTTTTTGTAAAGGATTGCATTTTCTCATAAATTTGTAATTAAAAAAGATTTTCCTCTTCAGGGCACAATTAAGTTGGATACATCTGTTTGGAAATATCTGTTTTTACTTACAATGTAAAAATATTATGTTAAAGTTGTTCGTTCAAAATTTAACGTAAACTTATTACTACCGCTATCGTTTCATTTACTAAAACTATTAAATCAACCGAAATGTTTGAACCAGTATTTCAACCAGATAATGATTTTAAATATTTAGCAATCTGACCGTCTTTTATAAAACACCTAGGCGTTGGGAAATGGAAATTTGATGTGATAATCCGGCCATAAATGTTTGAATTAATCTAGCAATTAACGTAACATCAGAAATTATTTGAATGATCACAGATGCAACCTGTTTCGTAAATAATTCCAAGCCAGGTGAACAGCAATTTTCTTTGAAATAGTAGTTTTATTTCTTTCGCGTTGGGAATGAAATTTTCCAATATGTATTTTAGAAATGGTTGATGTTATTCTAGAAACCCTAATTTGAATTTCAGAATTACATCTATTTTATCTGAAAATATCCAGTCTTGATTCTGAAAATGTAAATTATATGTAAGTTAAGTCGATTGTTTTTCAGAATATACCATATATGTATAGGTTAATTGACACCACATTCTACCGTCCTTATCTTTTTTTACTTTTATGTCAAGAGGAAAATGGTATAGAACAAAGTTTCAGGAAATTTGGACTATTGCAGTTCGAACCAAAAGTTTATTTATTATTTAATGGAACATCCTGCTTTTTTATTGCAGTTGTACAGGCTGGTCCATTTTCGGTACGATTTCATAGTATTTCAGAAACTACTAAAGATATGATAAATCTGACACCACATTCTCGAGCTCGATTTTCATAGCAAACTCAATTGTCAAATCAGAAATTTTCTATCTTCATTTGTTTCTGAGTTACAGGGCGTTTCTAGTTATTGTGACACTTTTGAATATGTCTGTATCTCAGCTGTTAAATAAGGTAGAGTTAAAGAGAAAACTACTCAAGACTAATTCTTTGGTGTAGAATTGAATGCTGGTATTAGATTTTTTAGTAGGTTTTAAGATTCCAGAGTTATGACCCTAAGTTATATTTTTTTTAATGGAAATCGTAGCTGGTCATGACCTAAAAAAATGGAGATTTTTTTTGCTTTACAGCAATATATCACATGCTATAGTTATTTTTACAAACACAGAAGATACGAGGTGTTTTATATATAAATTCGATCCTTTTTTACATTTTAATATGGCTGGCTATGAAAATACATACAAAACTATAATTCTTACTTTAACAAAACTCATATCTATTGTAAAAATATGAAGTTTATTTAAAATGCATATTACAAATAAGAAAAGACAGTTTTCAAATTTTTATTCCACTTCAACTTAAGTTATAATATTAAACGTAAATTAAACAATAGTAAGTACCTACATCATCATCTAAATGTTTAAATTGTCATCGCTCAATTGTCACACATTTCGCGTATCTTCTGGCAACGCTTCGGATAGCAGTCATTAACTGTATTTTAGAAATATTATTAAAAGAATTTTCAATATTTCGTCGAAGTTCCTCGATAGAGTAAAAAGGAATTTTAAATATAATGTCTTTTAGAAAACCCCAAAGGAAAAAGACCAACGGACTCAAATCACGTAACCTAGATGGCCATCTGATCGGTCCGTTTGTTCCTATCCAACTATTTCCTAAAATTGCGTTAGTATTATATTATCATACGAGTATATGTTATGCATTTAAAATAAACGTTGTATTTTTACAACAGATATAAGTTTAGTAAAAGTAGGAATTATAGTTTTATATGTATTTTCATAGCCAGCCATATTAAAAAGGAAAAACATATATAATTTATATAATAAAACACCCCGTATCTCCTGTGTTTGTAAAAATAACTATAGTATGTGATATATTGCTAAAAAGCAAAAAAATCTCTATTTTTCTGAATACGCCGCGCTGAAGCTTGTGTGCAAGCAAATGAAAATAAGTTATTCTCAAAAGGTGGCTCGGATTTCATTGAATATCTCAGAAACAAGGCCAAATATCGAAAAAAAAAACAAGTGACGAAAAAGTTGTAAAATTATTGAGACAAAAGTGGTGTGCAGCTGTTTTATTGAAATTAATAAGTTTTGAAATAATGTAGGAGGGGGTAGCACACAAAATACATTTCCAAGAGATGGTTCAAACTTAAGAAGCTTATCTAAGATCATAAAGAGTGTTTGTGTTCCGAATTTCGCCTAAATCGGATGAGTGCTTCAAATGTTATGGGGGAAAAGCTGGAAAAAAAATTCTATTTGAACGCCCTCTATCTCCGAAACGATGCGATTTAGGAAATAGGTTTGTATCATGAATGAACATTATTTTAACCTGTTCTATCGAGAGAGTGAAGAAATACATCTTATATTTTCCTAATAACAGTTCTTATACTTTCTACAACATATGTTAAAGTTCTTTGAAATAAAATTTTTGAATTCTGAGATTTAATTAATATTTTTTAACAGAATTGACTAATATGAGATATAAATTTGGCATAAAATTTAAATTAGGTACCGTTTCTGAGAGTATTTTTTTTAATTCATGTAAAAAGCTGGTAAAAGTAAAAATTATTATTGAACTCACCTGCTCCATGGTATAGAAAATCGGTAATGCTGAATCGTTGACATACCTACGTAAATAGCGTCGTTTATGACACTGTTGTAGATACTACAAGCGTCGTCAGCAGTGTCATTATTTTTTATATGTGATGGGTCACTGTGAATCCAGTGGTCCCATATATTCTCTGATTTTCCGTCTTCATTCCAGGCACCTTCAATTTGATAAGCCGATGATCCTGCATCAAATGAAAATTTCTCGGGAAAATTTCTGGTCTTGTCAGCATTTACAATACTGAAAAATAGTATATACTTAAGGTGACTCATTTAACAATAATTTTCAAGCAAAATACTGGTAATTTTAAAATCAAATTTTTATCGATTTTTATGGTACCTACTTATTTCAAACAGGAATTATACAATATTTTTTTTAATAACAAAAAATATCAGTTACAAATTATAATGTGAAAAACTATTTAATGTTACAAATTAGTTTATTTTTCGGTTAACAGTAGAATAAGATAGTAATAACTGTCTATTAGTTTCAACAATTATTATCTTTATAACATAACGCGATACAATATCGGTATAGAATGTACTGAATAAATGTGTAGCTTTTATAAAATGCTGTGACAATGTTTTTTCGAGGTCGAAAAATATTGTTGGCATTTGTTTTGTATCTATAAAGTTGTTTATCCACGACTATTGTATAATGTACCCATTATACGTCTGTTTGCTCGACCTTAATAATACCCATTAATCACGGCAGTGATTAATGAGTCATTAATCACTACTGTCAGATGCTTCCTTAATTTAGCTATAATATTATATTGTTCTGCTACAAACAATCCGTTTTTAAAATTTTATCGTGTAAACCACTAAATATGTTCAATTCAGTGCTGTACATATAAAAAAAAATAATTAAAAAAGTGAATTTTCCTAGACCGGATTCGAACCCGGGACCCGCGGTTGGAAGGGAAAGAGCATCTACACTGAGCCATCAGCGACTTCATTTGTGCGAGTCGTATATCTGTTTCTTAACATACCATGTTTTTCGAAACATTTCAAAAAAAACTGCAACAAAAATATTTAGTAGTCGTGGATAAAGTATAGTATTCTACTCCCGTATAATGGGTATTATTCACTCGGTGATTTAGGCCACTCGCCTGTGGCTCGTGGCCGTAAACTTCACCTCGTGAATAATACCCATCATTATACGCTCGTTGAATAATATACTATTTGAATTGAATCCTCTAAATGTACCAAAAGGTCTGAAGTAGAATGTTATCTTTATGTTATCTAAAATAATACTCTTTGCTTCCAGCCTTCACAAATAGCGTTAACTGACAATTTTCTTAAAAAATTTCTGTACATTTTCATGACGCCTAGTTCAAACTTTAACTTGTTTTTGATTTCTAAGTATATAAAATAGGAAAATAATAGTTTAATATATCTACAATCTAATTGCCAAACTTGCAAATATTGGTATGTTGAAATAAAGATAAAATTGTATGATTCATAGACATATAATTGTGCGTACTGGGACGTATTTCTGGATTACTTAGCGACTCTCATAAAAAAGTATCAAAATTTACGCTACAGCATCGAACTTTAAGATCTAATGAAAACTGACACCAACAATCAATTCTATACTGAAAAATGAGTGTAGTTTGTAGCTATGAATATCTCCTTGTGATTCTGAAAGCAATGAAGAGATCGAATTTCCTTTGCCCTTTTTGAATTAGTCTTAAAAATTGAGATTGGGAACATGATGTTTGTTAGTTACATCTCTAGCTTTGGAGCAATATTATTTACCTTACTTTAAATACAAGATATTCTTATAGTGTTATTTACAAGAATTATTTTAATTTTCCATATTTTAAGTGATTTCAATGAAATTTTAATTATACGTTATAAAACAATCCCAATATACAAAGTGCGTTCCATAGTAAACAGAACTTAAATAAATAAGGACAACAAAAAGCTTTTTTGGTAAAACGGATGTATTTTATTCAATATAGTCCCATTTCTACTCAAAAATCGATCACAAGTGTCGATCGACGAGATAGCGTATTATTCTGGCCGAATATGATGCACCAAATGCTTTAAAACGCCAATGTAGAATTGTGCATTAGCGGTTTGACCCGGTGGAAAAAACTCTTTGTGGACAATGCCCTTGAAATCGTAAAAGCAAATTAAAATTGTATTTACTTTTGACTTCTCCAAACGAGATTTTTTGGGTTTTGACTCATCTGGCGCCTTCCACTCTACACTTTGGCGCTTGGTTTCTGGATCATATTGAAAACACTACGTTCCATCATTAGTCACAATGTTGTAAAGCAAGTTTTTATCATTTTTCGCCTCTTTTCGTCTTTCGAATATTGAATTCTGAGCAATTTTTGATCGTCAGTCAGCTGGTGCGGAACAAACCTTGCACACACTTTTCGGTAGCCCAAATGTGCGGTTAAAATGGGATAAATTGATGTTTTTGAGATGCTCAATTCCAATTTCATGAATTTCAATGAAGATTTTGGTTGATCTTTGATGAATTCACGCACAGTTTTGGTGGAATCTGAACATGCATTTCGGTTGGTCAACATATTCATCATTTAAATGTCCTCACAACCATTTTTAAGTAAACCACTTATGAACTCTGCCACCAGATAAACAATCATCACCATAAACTTAGTTCATCAACTGAAACGTTTCGATACAAATTTTACCAATTTTAAAACAAAATTTAGTATCAGCTAAGCTTCGATGCTTAGTTTTGTACCGATGACACAAACCAATCTTCAGACGCAATAATTCCGCTTCTATTCATCCAAATGTGAAATTTTGACAGTACGTCAATAAAGGATCTACATTTCCGACGGATGTAATTGCCAATAGATGGTCTCACTAGAAATACCTATTTCTGAAAAGACTTGTTTACTTTGGAACTCGACCTTGTATGCTTTACTAAAAATCTGAATTACTAGAAAAAAAATTATAACAATAATACGTTATGCATTCTTTTAATTTTTACTAATTAAGAATATTCAGTACTGTACCTAATTAATTAATGATGCCTTAAACAAAAGTTTCTATTAATTTAATCAGGACGTACCTAAATAAACTTCATGGAAATCATTTTAAAAGTGAAAATGTACCTACCTATCTAATCATATATTAAGTAAGTAGGTACACAAATACTGATACTGTGATTTCCAGAATTACGGATTTATTTATTTAGATCTATTGGTTTACTGTAGATTCTAATCATTGGAGAAAATTACAGTTAATTTTGTTTTTGCCACTTTTTTAATACTCTGAACTAATCTAATGGTACAAGTTAAAAAACAGCCACGGTTTTTAGGAATTGGTTTGTTTATGATGATAATGTATGAAATATTATCGTTTTGATTTTAATAATTCACATCAGGAAATAATAATGCCCTCAATTCTTTATTTTAATTCCCCAGAATGTCACTACTTAGATATATTATATTGAAAAAGAACTTTCTGGTTGGTGAATTAATATATTTATGAATGTTTCTGTAGCTCTTATTGTCAGTGTGCGCTACATGTATTGCTTCGATAACGTCACCTAAGGTTAAAAGTAGGTAGCTTCTTTTCGGAAACTTCTTTTGGAAAACCCGATTGGTCAATTCAAAAATGATTTTTTTTAACCAAGTTTAATTTTCAGCTTCCATTATTGTCCGTCTCTTTTCGGTATCTGTGTTCATCCAAATAAATCAAACTATTATGTGTCATGTCGTTGTCATAACCCGCAATAAAGTGTAAAATACAAACAAGCACCTAATGTTATAGTTTAGAGAATAGTGTGGATCTTTGAAAATTTTTTGAAACAGATTTTGTAGAGCACAGCTGGAAAAGAGTCTTTTAGAGAATCATAGAAGGACAAAAAATAAGTAATTGATTTATAGGTTAAGCTAAGCTACTTCTATTTTGTTGTTTTTCTGTTCTTATTCTTTCCAGCTGTGTTAATGCTCATTCTACTATGACTACAGTTGACAATTAGGCATAATGACAGTAACCAAGAATCACTAAAATTATGTATTTATCTAATGAAATGTGATTCATGAATTATAAAAAACGTATTTATTTTTATATTATGAGCGAGATTGATAATATTTTTGATAAAGTAAAACTATAGAATACAAGCAAACCGCCATGATACAAAAATGTGGTATAATGCTTTGCAAAAACTATTCCCTGATAGCAGGATCGCCTGATGGAATATGAGAGACAGGATTATTGAAATTAAATGTACCAGGAATATGAAGACCTTTAAAAATTATGTGGGAAAAGGAAAAACCGACCCAGAAGTTTTATGTGCAGATGGCAGCTGCAAGTGTATTTAACAGGACTTTATGGAAAGATAATGTGTATCCATTATTATACCAAAGTACAATTTTAGGATAAATAAAATGCATATACTATTATGGTAACTCTGTATTTTTGTTTAACTAATGAATCTTGTAACACAAACTATTACCAACTTATGTTTACTGTTGACAAACATAGATGTGACGTCACGTAGACGCCATAACATCGGCGACTATTTTTGCGTGAGTTTAGACTTAAAATTAAATTGTCGATATTTTTCCACTAAACTTTTTATTTTATACAGAAATAAGATGTTTTTTTTGGAAATAGTAAACTTTCCGAACATCATAGAACAGTTTTATAAAATCTGTCATCATGTCTTAGTAACTTAAGTTATTATTTGTTTGATTTTGTACTTTATTGTAGATTGTGACAGTAGCATGATGAACGAAGACGCAAAAATATTAAAAAGAAACACAAAAATAAAAACTGATAAGTTAATCTTAGATAAACTTCTTGCAAAAGTAACCGAGAGGGAATAGTTTTTGAATTGACCAAACAGACTTTCCAAAAAAATAAATAAATAAATAATCGAAATAAAAAAAAACTAAATATTCGGATCCACATACCTGGAGCGCTTTTAAAAATATTTTACTTAAATTCTGACGACTTCTGTATAAAACAAATCCCATCCTTTGTTGTTTCTTTAATTCGCAAAATTGTGGGTCGAACAATTGTATCAGACGAGTTGCTTGCATACCTAGTTTATCACTTTATTTTATGGGGACTATTTTAAATTATGTACATTGTAAAAAAAATATCACTCTTTCACTCAATAATATATCAATTTCTGTTCACACTCGATTGAGTGAAATTTTCACTTCTATTGCATCAGAAATGAGTTTTACTCAAATCCGAGTTACTACTAACTATCAATTGAGTGACTTTTGACTCTATTTTGAGTAGGTATATAAAACCAATTTAGAGTTGACTTTTTCTCAAGATTTAATTTTAACTATTATTAAGAAATTTTTTACTCAGACTTGATTTATATTCTCTTTAATTTAAATATCATTGTATTAAAGTCATAAACTACTAAGTTGCCACAGTGGTTTCTACACAGATCTGTTAAGAGTCAATATTTTAGGTCTCGGTTAAAGGTATTAGTGAACTAAACGGACGAATAGATTGCCATAAACTATATTGTACGTTACAAATACGTAATTATAGATAACAATATAACTATCCGTTCATTTAACCAAATATTAATCGAGACAATGTTGAAATGAACACACTGTATTTCAAGATACGACATAGAGTAATGGTAGAGAAAAAATTCATAAAATTATAACGTAGACTATAATGAAGACATGAATTACTTTTAAAGTAAAATAAAATCCCATTTCATAGGTATATCATATCAAAATTAAAATATTATCATTCAAAATATAACTAATACATTTTAATAGAGAAACATGTCAAAAAGATAAAGTTTACGATCAAAGTGGAAACATAAAAGCACAAGAAAAATGCCACAAGAAAGGCCAATTTAAAAATTTTGAACGTTAAATAAATTAGTACAAAAGAAAATTCAAATATTATAGTATCAGAAAAACACATAGGCTAGAAGTTTATTATAAAAATTGTCATTCAGAATTCCATATAGAAATTTCTTATAAACTAGTTTTGAGACGTAAAAAATACTACGCAGTTACAAAATACAAATTACGCCGTAATTTATTAAAAATAAAATCACATCGCAATATGTTGGAGAGAAAGTGCGCAGTAAGAAAACAATATCTCATGGATACAAGTGACCAATAAAAAAAGGACAAATCAGAAAATTTGCCTTTTAACGTAAAACAACACAGCATCGTTTCGAAGTAAACAAGTTGGAAGAGAAACTAGTTGATCCCAGATACAGGTTAGGGGTGCATGTTATACTGTAGCTCCCCAAATAACATCGTAGAAAACCAGGACGCAACCAACCCACAAAAAACTATCCACAAGAGACGAGAACAGCTGTTTCAGCCACGACTAAAAAGCGAGGTTAGAGTGAATATTGGACATTCCAACTTTGAGATAATGGAAAATGTAAGTCCAGTTGCCTAAGCATACTCACCAAAACATAAATTAGAGTGTTTACAAATTCGAATTAAAAAAACATTTTGTGAAATCAAAAACTGTATTTCAAACCATAGACAATATTAGTGAATAGAAATTAAAATCATATTTTAGAACATTGCATAGTATAAGGGTTAGTTAAGTTTCTGTGTTCTTAATTTAAGTTAATTTGTTTCGTAATACTTTTAAAACAATACAAATTGGTTAACCAAATATTTTCAAAATTAAATTAGGTAGAGTTAAGAAAATTTATCAGTTATTTATTCATGTAAAAGTTCATAACATATCTAGTTTCTGTGTTTTTTTAAAACATTGTTCGGATTTTAAAATAAATAGTTAATAAATGTCACATTGTTAAAATCGTTAAAAATTTGCCTTCATTCATTGCTTCCTACTCAAATCTATAGTGATAGTAAATTTGAATAATATTGAACCGCTTCTCTGAGATAAGAACTCATGCTAGTATTCTTAATAAGTGTTTTTGAGGGACAGTGTATCATTGATTACTAAACATTCTTATCTACAGTGTAATAAAGTGTACACTGAAAATGTTATTTATGCAAGATAAAGCTACCAGAGGAGAGATAAGCAAAACCAAGGTAAGAAAAGTATAATTCGATGAAATTTGTCATTGTTATTGCGTAACTTTATACTGAGAACCTGCATCCAATAAAAATTAATTTCAACACACACAAATTACATTCTACACAACAAAAGGCGCCCAAACGAATATTTAATCATTAAACATTACTAAAATTATATACTATACTACATAACAAAAATATTATACACAAATTAAAATAAATATAACAATAATAATATATTGTCTTTAATTATTGTAATTATTACTGCATATAAATACAATTTTCACTAGAATAACCAGATAAACCGATACTTGTCCAACTCCAAAGCATACCATACGCCATACTGCCATCCACCACGCCACGGTCACGAGATAATCTAATGGGACAATGGGATCAGACAAAGATATAAAAATGGTGGGATCACTCAGTAATGAGGACATTTACTCTGATTAAGGTACAAGTGCACCAAATACGAGTTTACGTGAAGAATTTATTTGAGTACTCAGTTTTAGTTAAGTATAATCACAAATGAGCAAAATGATCAAAATACCCAATATTGAGTGAAAATGTACTCAATGATTTCAGTAAATGGATTCACCCCGAACCTTTATTGCTCTTACCGTTTTTTTTTTACAGTATAATGAATCAGCTGTATTGGCATATAAAATAGCTAAATAATTGCCAAATTCTTTTCTTTGTATCAATAATGCAATACAAGAAGAGAGTAGATAACTATTCCTGAAACACATTTAGTTGAAAATACAGAGCTACAGAGAAACATTAACAAACACTAAATGCCGGGTCCACATTGGCGTAAACAATAACATTTCCAAACTAAAAATATTGTTCGCTAACTAATTCAGTTTGCTCCACGTCCACGCTGACGCAAGCAATAATGACTTACTCGCTAACAGTGTTTATCAACAATGTTAGTAAAGTTTGAACAGTAGTGGCAAAATTTGCTTTCTAACAACACTTTTCGCTATAACAATATATTTTTTATTATGTGCTTTTTGGATCTTTTATTTAAAAAAAATTATGTGTAGTCAAGAAAATGCACGGTGAAATAATGGAACCAATTAAATTTAATTGAAAAAACATTAGAATTTTACCTGCCAGCTTATTTGAGTAACATTGTTCGAGAATAATATTCGTTGGTGAATATTACTGATTACGTACTTAATTAACAATGTCCGTATCATTGTAGATTCGGAGTAAGGTTTGTCTGAAATAAAATTCAAAACAATAAGTAAAACAATTTTATTTAAAAAATGTACTAAATAGTAGCAATGACAGTAACAACTTAAGAACTAATTCTTTATTATCACATTAATTTACTTAAATAGTTAAATAAAAAACTACTTTAAACTATTCTTACACTAAGTAACAACTTTCATAATTTTATTTACAAGTAGAAAACATCGAGAATGGGAGTTATCTACGTATTTATCTGACTCAGACTTTTGTTAAAAAGTAGTATAAATAATCTTAAAGAACACATATTTACTAGGTTATAGAGAGATTTTATATTTAAAGGATATGTAGTTCTTAAACAGCTTCTATCAGACTCAAAAGTATTTCAAATTAAAGCATTTGTTTAAGTTTTCATTACTTGCGCCTAGTATTATGAGAATCTCTCTGCTTAGTTATAAGGCGACTAGACTAGATTCAACAGGGACTGTATACATTTGTGCACTCCAAACTATGGTCGATAATAATTGTAAAATTTAAAATAAATTAAATATAAATAGTGCTGCTAATATAAGAATAGGAGACAAAACAATGTTTGTAGCAGAATCAGGAGTGGTAGTTGCAACTGTTGTGGTGGTGGTGGTCGTATCATCCTCGGGTATGATGTAAGTTTTAATCAACTTTTTGTAAAATATTAGAGAACTTTTATCAAGTCTGGTACTAGTATTTTCATATTCATAATAGAAACCAAATTTGTAGCTGAAATAATACCTAGGTATGAGACAAAGTAGGTACATTTAGGTTTTCCTGAAACGAATAAGCCGTACTCCAATGGAAGCTTGGGTGAAAAAATAAATCAATCATGTTACATTGGTATAGTTTCGCCTCCTTATGTTATGAACCTTCAAGAAAATGTATTTCATTTTCTTTAATATGTAATCATATAGTTTCTTTTTTTTGTTTTGGGTAAGCATAAATGAACATAAATTTATTCATTTCCTATAACACGGAGATCTCTAAGAAGATTCAAAACAGTAATTTGTTTTTTGCGGAAGAAATTTTGGAAAACAGGTATTTTATGAAACGTCGTTCATATTTACTATTTCATGTCGCTAAAATGCATCATCAAGAGTAGATTTCAATATCCTATTATGGTTGTCGGTAAATAACAATATTCCACTCGCGAAGGTGAATCTACCAACAAAACCAATATGGTTAAAAAAACAAATCTGTTTTGGGTATCCTTAGATTTCTCCATCTCTTAAGTAAAAGTAAACCTGTATTCATATTTGTCTACCCCAGAAGTAGTGACGCAATTATTTAAAAAAAAAAAATTTAAAGGAAGAAAATATTAATGTAACAATCTAAATTTATTTTCATCCAAAGTAGCTACCTCTGCAGTACGTAATATTCGTTTCCGGTTGACGTGAGATTTATGGCATATTAATGCACGACATGTATTTATTAATGTGGTTTTGATGTATACAGAGTATGTCACATAATATTCCCATTGACGTCTCGTTAAAAACAAAAAGACGTATTTTTAAGTAAGGGTTGATCTTGGCAAGAATATTAAGTGTATCGGATAGAGAATTAAATAAATAAATTTTTCCTATTTGTTTACTTCATGAAACAAATTGTTTGTTATTCACAAACGGTAACCAAAAATGAAACCTCTTATTTTTTGGTGAGTTTTAAGGGGAGTCTTTCGCTTCGTCCTTCTCTTACCACTTTTTAAATTGTTAAAAAAAAATAAAGACATTTTTTTTAAGTTTAATACCCTGTATCTTTTTAAGGAAGCGTCCTAGATGAAAACATCATACAAAAGATTCCCTTTAAAATTCACCAAAGAATACGAGGTTTCATTTTTGGTCACCGTTTATGCATCACCCTGTATATTGAAAATTTTAAACAATTTTTTAATCCATGCACTATCGAAAGGATGAAATATAGAATCGCAATCCAAGCCATGACATTATTTTGAATTTACTTTGTCGCAAGAGTAGATTTATATATTCTTTATTGTCCTCTGAATAATGGCTAGGTACTGATTTAAAATAGTGTCTTTAAGTTTATAACGAAACACTGGCGCTGATGGCAAGTAGCATACCATGTACATAACAGGTTCCATATAAAGTACTTGCTGTTATTATGAATTTTAAAAACAGGTTTAGTGATATTAAGTATTTTATTTTACCTGTATCCATCAGTCCATTCAAAACTGTCAAATAAACTATAAGCTGTATATCCAAAGACTTTTACTCCATCTTCTTCAATTGCATCAAGTATTGCATTGAGATAATCCTAAAATTGTCAATATATAACTTTATATTTCATGACAATTGTTATATTGTTAATGCACTGGTTGACCGGCCGTCGGTTTAAATTTCTTGACGCTTCGAAAGATATTTTGCTCCTTTCGTTAGAAGGAATTCTGGAACCGAAAATTGTGTTCTCAAAGAATTTAATCTTCAGATTCAGAGTTTCTTCTGAAAAGGACAATCATGTCTCCTCAAACGTAAAAAAATTAAATCTATGACATGGCTGTCAGTCCGGAAGTTATAACGATTATCATTAAATGGGTATCAAATAAGATTTAGAAAGTAATAATAATTTTTCTTACCCGAAAATAACTAACTCTCGTTTTATCCATGGAAGTATTTTCGTCTGGTATACCATTTCCGGTAATGAATATGTCAGGATTATTGAAAGATGCACTTAACCAAGTTAAGGTCTTTCTAGCACTCCAAGGAACAATCTATGAAATAATACAGGGACAAATTTTAGTTAAGTATATGATATCTTTTACATCATATTTAAAGAAACAAAGGATTGGCGTTAATGGCTCTAAAGATACTATAAATTGGTACAGTCACCATTTTTCATGACCTACTTTAATTGCAGGAGACTGTCAATTATTTTTTAATCTGATAAGGAATATTCTTCTGAATCTGACTTAAATATGGTCCTGCCTATCTATTATGTCTATGTTGACTGTAGTCATGCTACACTTGACAATTTTCCTGCGCTGAAATTAATATTAAGGAGTATCATAGATACTTTTCTAGTAAATTTTTAACAAAAATTGAGGCATAAATCAAGTTATTATATATCGTCAAATTCAGAAGGAAATTCGTTCACAAGATAAAGTAAAAAAATAACAATGTGTTACCCTTTGTTAGTATCGTACAAAGACTCTTTATGGCAAATATGATAATTAAAACAAATGTATTTATGATAAAATATAGACGTACCGGTTGCCCATTGATTGCCAAATGCCAATTATAATTTATATATACTTTTGCTTTCATATCCTTCGTATAACTGGGATCACCGAATACAGCTTCTTCAATATCTTCCACAACATGTGTGTAAAATAGATTTACTGCCATGAAGTCGGACGTACCATTGATGTAGTCTATTTCATCATCGGTGAATTTCGGGAGGCGAGATTTTGTGAAATTTTCCTTTTCACTTCTGTAATCAACCCTATCTATAACTGCTTGGGGCCAGTTTCCTTTATAGATGGGGTTGGCGTACAAACCAAACTGAAATAAAATTTAGCTGTTTTTAATATTCACGCCATACCTTCATTATTCCTATATAATTATAACAAATTTTATAACCGCTTATTTAAAATAAGAAAAGCAAAACGTATTTACATCAAAAGCATTTCTTCTTTCTGCAGCAGCTGAGTCATTGATTGAAGCCGGTTGGGACCATTGCATATCAATTGCCATTGACATCTTACCTGGAAGAAACATTTTATTATTTTATAATATTGAGATATTAATATGAGGTTAATAAAATAAATACAAGTATACAGCAACTGCCTAATATACATATGTAGCTAGGTCTATGATATATGTAAATCAGGTTTTACAATTAAAAATATTTAATAATTAAAAATATAAAGAAGTTATATACATAAGTTAGAAACATATTATTATTTTTATCTTCACTAATGTAAGATAATATAGAATACTTAGAGTGTCAAACATGAATTGCAAGAAAACATTAGAAAATTGATAAATATTAAACAAGTTACAGACAAATAAATATTTTTGGGTCAATTGATTAAAACTAATACGAATACATAACTCTCAAATGAAATGCTATTCTATATCAGTAGAGAAAGGTGTTATTAATTTTATTTAAAGAAAAAGACATTTCAAGAGAATGGAGACGAAGATTCTGTAGATTTTTACTTATCTTCCGTTAAAATAATCGACAACAGATGAGAAGTAAATTAAACTATAAAGCTTAATAATAATTTAGACTTCACAATCATTATTATTGAAAGTAACTATACTTAACAATAGATAGCGATACTACCCTTCTCTACTTCATCTAAATTAAGTTTTCTATTAAGTATTTCTGTTAATTATTTAAATTATTTTATAGTGTAGAGTGGAAACCAATTTAAGAAAGTCTGCAGATGACTGAAGACCAAGAAGTTGATCTAGTTTCATGCAATTTACTAACCTTTCAAGTCCTTGAACTCCTCCTTATATAAATGGTAAGCTGCAGCATGTGCCTTCAGAACGGTATAGGCGCACAAATATTCTCCGACACCATCCGAATTAATACCTGGTGCAAAAGTTCCCTCTCCATATCCTCTTCTACAGGTGGCCCTTGGGTCGTTAAATGTTATCCAATATTCAACATTGGGGAAGGACTGAAAACAAACTCGAGCATAGTCCGCAAAGTATTTGGCCATTGCTGGATTTGTCCAACCTCCAATATCTTGCAAGGATTGGGGCAAGTCGTGGTAGTAGAGGGTAACTACTAGTGTCACGTTGTTTCTTGATAAAGTTTTAATCAAGTTTTGATAATGTATAACAGCTTTCATGTTGATTTCATCAGCAAATCCACTTGGCAGTATCCTATAATAGATATAGATAGAATAATTCAAAGTTTGAATATAGTTTCTTTCTGTTTTGAAAATATTATATAGACTCTATTTGAATATATAGTGTACACATATGTATGAAGATAAACTAGAAGTTTTTATCTAGATTGTGAAATACCTCGTTCTAGAAAGGCTGCTGGATTGTTAATTCTTCTTATTAATTATTTTATGTTATTATTATTTCAAAACATTAAGGTATTTTGCCGTGGTCACTTTTAAATTAATTTAAAGACATTTTTAAGGGTTTGAGGGCAACCAGGAATATTTTATAAAGTATGTCGTTGCAAATAAAGAAAGTTCTTCTTGTTCCAGGTTGGAGACATATATTTTATCTATTTCTATCTATACCTATTAATACATAAATAAATATAATGTAGAAATATTATGTTGAAGTTGTTAATATTCGTTCAAAAGTTAATGTAAACTTATGAATCAAACTATCGTTCATATAAGAAAATGATTAAAACAATTTAACCCTTTGTGGGCTAATGGTGCTTTATTGGGACCACAGTTCAAACTTTGTCGTAGAATCGGCCTAGTAAGTGCTAGGTGGAACTACATGATATATTCTTCTTTAGACCTCATTCCTCCCTGCTTAATTCAAATGCCGCGCGCTGTGTTTATTCGTTTCTCAGTTGTTGCTTGTGAGTTTCGCACGACGGTTTTTGCACGTGTTTAGAGATAGTCTCTTCTTAGGGAAAAACATCATGTCACGTAAGTTTATGATCTTATTCTTTTAAATATGCATTTTAGTACAGTTTTGTGTCAAAATGTTGATGTTTTTTTATTGCTAAAACTTTTATTTTTTAGTAAATATATTGTGGTTCCATTTGGGACTACTAGGCTATACATACTAATTAATTTTCTTATGAGTTCTGATGAGGCATTTGTTATGTTGGATGAGATACCTTCCGATACGGGCTCCATTACCTCTGAGGCACCATCGGAAGATGAAATTGATGCAGATGAGTGTATTATGAACTCAACTGTAGATTTGTCAGAAAATAGACCTGATTTGCCAGTACCAACAAGCAAAGTTTTGGACTACGACAGTGAGGATGATCTTCTTTTGGCGACATTCATACATCAGTGGACTAGTAATTCGGCACACGCTAACACCCCGCATCCTTTAGAAAAAATCAGTGGACCAAATATGCCCGAACATGCAGATTCACCAACTGATATTTTTCTGTTTGTTTACAAAGGAGCTCATAGAAAAAAATTGTGTTTGAAACAAATTTATATGAAACACAAATAACTAATAATAACCGTTTTATTCCCACGACATATGACGAAATTTGACTTTGTTTAACTGATAAATCGTACTGTTTTTACACATTCCAAAAAAAATGATGTATATACTTATGTTCCTTGTGGTTCCATAGTGGAAGCACATCTTTGTGTTTTTTCTATATAATAAAAACTATTTTTTGTATAATATATAAGTTTTGTATACCCTTTCCAATAGTTAAATAATAATTAAAGATCTTAAAAAAATATACTTTTAAAAAACACGAGATAATTCAGGCCACAAAGGGTTAACCAGTATCTCGACATGCATTTGACATTTGGTGTTGGGAAATTGAAATTTCATTTGATAATCCGACCGTAAATGTTTGAGTTAATCTAGCAATCTAACCTGCAATCATTTGAAGGATCAAAGATGCAACCTGTTCAATTATGTCATACAACATCTAATAAGAAAATACATGTAAACGAACTTCGGAAGAATGAAATAAAAATTTGCATTAAGTTTAATAATAATTCTGTGGTAGGCATTTAAAAGTTCAGGTTCGATAATAGAGAAATCACATTTAAAGTAAAATATATAAAATGTAAACAGTGGCCATTCCAATAGTTATTTTAAAGAGGAATTGTAGGATTTACTAGATAAATAGGATGTAGATATACATAAGTATTTTCAAAGTGTTCCGCCTTTGCTTTTAGATGAATAACTTAAAGCTAAGGTATATGTTTAAAATAAATATAATGGTTTTGAATTTAGTTGAGTTAGTAAAAGTTCCAAAAGTTTGAACTCACCTGCTCCATGGTATAGGAAATCGGTAATGCTGAAAAGGTGACATCTCTACATAAACCGCGTCGTTTATATCATTATTGTAGATACCACAAGCGTCGTCGGCAGTATCATTATTCCTTATGTGTGATGGGTCACTGTGAATCCAGTGATCCCATATGTTCTCTGATTTTCCGTCTTCATTCCAGGCACCTTCAATTTGATAAGCCGATGATTCTACACCGAACGAAAATTTCTCGGGAAATTGTCTGGCCTTGTCAGCATTCACAATGCTGAAAAAATAGTATACGCTCAAAGGAACCAGTAAAGCAACAATTTTGAAGCAAAATGCTGGTAATTTTAAAATCAATTTCTTTATAGATTTTTTTTTACACGAATGGGAATTTTTCTATAACCGCAGGAGTGAAAAAAACATATTTAAAATAGGATTGTACAATATGTACGAAAAATATCTGCTACATTTCGCTTAAATGTAGGAAAAATAACTGCCTGTTAGTTTCATAAATTATTTTTATACTATAATGCGACACAATAACAATTATATGTATAGGTATTGTACTGAATAAGTAAAACTTACTAAAAAAGTGATATCACATATATGGCAGTCTTCATTTTGTTCATTATTGAAGGCGAACGATTTTATTTGAGAAGGTTTGAAAAAATTATTAGATAATCTGTGCTATGTACACTACTGTTGTCAGAACATATGAACTATGGGGTGATGAGTACATATTTATACAACTTTTCATCTGATTGATATCGATTTACTGATTATGATTGCGTTGCCCAATGTTGATAAGATTTTAGTACACGGAAGTTCAAATAATATTTTATAGTCGATCGTGAATATTCGAACTAATTTCGATATTTACTTCTGTGAAAATGAAAAACTAAAATAAAATTAATGTTATCTGGAAATATCGAATTACTTGAACTTTAAATCATATTCATTTGTAGTTTGTATACAATTATTATTACAATAAAATACTCTAAAGACTTCTCTGCTGGTTATTATACTTTGTTTAAAATATTATTACATATAAGAAATAGTCTAGTGCTGAAGCAGAATCGTGAGGTAGGTACAACATACTTTTTACAAATTATACAGGGTGTGGCGTGAATAATCTATAAAAATTAAACTACAGCTTCCTAATGATATTTGTAATAGAAAATATGTTATTTATTAAAAACTTTGGAAATGTTTTTATGCGACCCGAGATGCAACCTTATAATTTATGTCGGTATAATCTAGTACTAGTACCTAATATTAAAAGAAGGTTTGGTTACATTGTTAAAAAATTTGTGCAGTCAACTGATTTTGTATTTGTATTGAATTCATTATTCACTTGATTAGTAAATATCGTCCATCATCAGTGTTAAAAAATGAAAGATTCCAGACAAAAGTTTTTATTTCGTAATTCCACGATAGTGGCAGTGTAATTTTTATAAAGAAGTAAAAAATAAGAATAGCGTGCCGATTACATTAAAAACGAGATTCTTATTTTTTACTTTGCTTAATTTTTTAGTTTGTGCATAAACTAGTTTGAAAATGAACCGAGAAAACAATGTGTCGATATGGTGTTAGTGTATGGTGCAGCCGGAGAAAATGCGCTCGCGGCGACTAGGTTGTAGCGGGAACGATGGCCACAACGTCACCCCCCCATATGCAAATTCAATCATACAGTGCGTTCAGCTGCTGCGAGATACGGGAAATGTTATTCCTCGAGGAGAAGAACGTGGTCCGCAAGTGAACCTTAATGTTGAAGATGCAGTGTTGGAAAATATTGACGAAGATCCCACAATTAGTACTCGACGACTCTCACAGGAAGTAGGTACCTCATCTCGTACTGTACATCGCATCTTCATCTGCAACCAGTTCAACAGATTTTATCCCCGGATTGTGATCAACGAATTCGGTTTTGCAGATGGTTTTTACGGCAATGTGCCAATCAAGTACACTTTTCTGCTTATGTTTGTGTAACAGATGAGGCGACATTTACCCATGATGAAGAGAATTTCCATAATATGCACATATCGGCCGATGAACCAACATAATGCTGACTTTTTGGAGAACCGATAGCCTGAATTATTGCACGATGTGGCATTACAAGTTCGGGCCCGCATGTTTTATCTTCAAGATGGAGCTCCTCCACACAGTACCGACACTTTTGAATGAAATGTTTCCTCAGCGATGGATTGGACGCTTTGGTCCTGTGACATGATCACCTCGGTCACCCGATCTGACTGAAATGGACTTTTATCTGTGGAGTCACTTGAAGTCTTTGATTTACAATACTCCAATTGTGTAACAATTGTGAAACCGTAAACTTGAAGCTGCTGATACAATTAGGGGAATACCTGGAATTTGGGAAAATATTCGTTAAAATTGGGTGCGTCGGTGTCATGCCTGTATCCGCGCTAATGGGGATCAATTTCAACATTTTCTCTAGAAATGGTAAGTTTTATTTAATTTTGTTCCATATTTTAATGGAGTTTGTTTAGTGCACGCAGTTGGCAACTACAGATGCTTACGGATGTGGTTTTGTTTGTGAACTCTTGCAATAACAACAATGCGTTTAAGATAGTAATTACTATTAATTATTATAATAAGAAAATGCCAGTTTTTTTTTAATATTTATTTTTCCTAGTTTCTACTTTTGCATTGAAAAATTCCGCAAAAATTGAGAAGTATCTTTCTATCTTTCAACGATGATTTGTTCACGAGGCTAGTCTACAGCACGTAACTAATTGTATAGCACACGGACAGGACCGTTCCACAGAAAATATTTTTATCCACAATTGAACTTTAATTTACGAAAAAAAAAAACGCAAAATAGAACTTTTTCGTATAAGACTTTTCTATTACAAATATCGTTAAGAAGCTGTAGTTTAATTCTTATAGATTATACACCCCACATCCTGTATATTTTAGACATTTTTCTTCTATTCGAATGCTAAATCTATAATTTGTTAGAAAACTGAATGAATTGCGTTAAGTTGCCTCACTTGTTAACTTGTTAAGTAGATTTATAAGTACATGGAATAGTAAAAGAGGCAATTTTATATGTCTACCATTAGTAGATACAATTAGACAATTGTATCATGCCTATTAAGACCGCTATGTTGAAATAAAATTAAAATTGTTTGATTCATAGGTGTGCATAAAATTTACTTTGCAACATTGAACTTTGAGATTTAATACAAAGTGATACCAACAATCGATACTAAAAAATTAGTGTAGTCTAATTAAGGATACGGCTCTGTGGTTTGAAAAGCAGTGATGTCGAATTTCTTTTGTCCCGGTTGAAATTTTTGTTGAACATGATTTGTTTTTTATTTCTCTAGGTTTGGAGCAACATTATTTTGTTTACTTTAAATACAAGACATTCTTATAGTGTTATTTACAAAAATTATTTTAATTTTCCAGGTTTCCAATTAATTCAATGAAATTTTAAATTATATATTATAATACAATTCTAATAACTTTTTACTGACATTCCCAACTTCTGGAAATAAAATTGTTTTTTAACAATACAAGTGATAATGCGTCATTCATTCTTCTTTTTACAAATTAATTATAATCAGTACTCTAAAATTAATGATGCCTTAAGCACTCTATTAAATGTTACTATTAATTTAATCAGGACGAAAATAAAGTTCATGGAAATCATTTTAAAAGTGAAAATGTAAAATGATCTAATCTGGTAGTAGTAGATATAAAAACAACGATACTGTGATTTTCAGAATTAAGTAATACCTATGTACATATTTATTTAGATATGGTGGTTTACTGTAGATTTTACTGATTGTGAATCGAATAAAATGACAGTGAAATTTGTCTTTTTCAGTTTTTAATACTTTGAAATTAATCTAATAGTACTAGTTAAAAGACAGTGGCGATTTTTAGGAATTGGTTTGTTATTGATGATGTATGAAATATTATATTTGCAATTCTAATCATTCATATCATGAAATAGTGATTTACTCAATCTTTTATTTTAATCATTATCATGACTTTTCAGTGAGAATGTCCCAATTTACACATTTTACTTCGATTTCTTGTTCTGGAGTAACTGATATGAGAATTGATAGTTAAGAACTTTTTGGTTGGTAAATTAAAATGTTTGAAGCTTCTAGAGGGAGCTATTTATACTTATATGGTAACTTCTTTTCGACTTCTTTTTTTTTTTTTTGGAAAGCCTGACAAGCTGAATTTGGATAAACTTCATGCAAAAATAACCGGGAAGGAATCTTCCAAAAAGATGTCGTAAGAAAAGAAGCTTCACTGTACTTTAATTAAAACCTAACGCTAGAGTACCTATTGTCAAATTAGTTACATGCCAAATCTGTGGCAAACCATACAGCAAGATGGGATGCGTTTGCACCATTAACGGCACTGTCCTTTACAGTTTAGAAAACCAATGATATAGTTATTACAAAGATACTAAACCATACACTTTTTGTGGAAGTACCTACATATTTACCAATTTAAGCAAATATCTTCATTTAATTTTTATTTAAAACAATAAATAATCCAAGGATGTGTAATCGAATACTCGATTTCTTGTATTGAACTATAAAACTATAAAGTTCAATGAAGAAATTCTAATCGTCTCTCTCTTGTATTTTTCTTCACAATGATTTAAATAGCTAAGTATCCATATTTATATATAAAAAATCTTTACAAATGGGCGAAATAGTAAATTTTAACAAACAAAAGTAGTGTAGAATAATATGTATTCAAAATGCACAGCAAAAATGGTCACCGATGAATTAGCAAATGAACGGTGAGGAATTAGCATCAATTCTGTCGGCTGACTGCAGTTATTGTTTATTATCAAAGAAACCTCTGATTCTTAAATTATCTTGATGAGAAAATAAGAATAGAAATTGTAACCTAACAACGAACTCACTGGGGTGTGGATGGGGTTGATTAAGGAAGACACACTTATAGTTATCAAGAAAACGAGATTAGGTAAGGTACGACGTGTTCAATATTATTAATAATAAAAAATAGGTAAACATATTATTCTAATGGCGTAAAAATTTTGGAAATGGCTAGAAGTTAACGAGCTAGTTATCATACTGCTTCGTGGAGGGAACTGTAGAAGAAATCTGGAGGAGTATCTGAGATAATATTCTACTCGTGTGGAAACATTTTCCACTATTAACAGATATGCCCGAGAGATGAGAGCTGAGTCCGTAAATAATAACACTTGGGCACGTTTCGGTTTAATTTCTCCATAAATCGAAGAAAAACATTTTGGAGATCATTGAAAATGAACAAATCAGTCCTCGACGTTTTATCTCGACAAAACAAATTTCCGTGGTTCGAATTATTAGTGCCTTTTCAAATTTGCCGGAAGCGGGTAGCCGATAGCACCAGCGTTTTATTAAAAAACGAATAATTTTATTTATTTATTTATTTTGAATAAGAAACAAACAGATTAGAAGCAACCTAATTACCTGTTTCTAGAAAAAGAAAAGAATTGTTTATACATGCACATATCTAACTTATCTAATACAAAATAAAATACAAAATAAAATTCAAAATAAACTGCAGCAAGGGAGCAGCCAGGCAAATAGAACCAGGACAATCAATTTCAAGTAAAATCTATATTACGGATAACTCTATTAAATGTTATAGCTGTTTTACATTGACAATTTATTGATGAATAAATTGACGAAGTTCTTCATGAATTAATTCACGAATTTATTGGTAAACAGTGTGGTTTTACACTGCTACAGACTTTGTCAAGTTTTTTGACGCATGAATCAGTTCTACCAACGAATCAAAGAAGCAAATAAATTTCAAAAATGTCACCTTTCCACTCATAATTGTAGTGATACAACAGCGGTACCGTTTTGACACATATTATATAAATATTAGTGTTTGTAAGTAACAAACCTGTAAAAACAATGCAAAACTAGTACGACGCCACACAATTATTTACATATTCCAATAAGATAACCTCATTACTGATCTGAGGCTGGAAATCTG
Organism: Anoplophora glabripennis; assembly: GCF_000390285.2. NCBI lineage: Eukaryota > Metazoa > Arthropoda > Insecta > Coleoptera > Cerambycidae > Anoplophora > Anoplophora glabripennis. The sequence goes on along the minus strand of NW_019416472.1, from coordinate 125,103 downwards.
TTATGTTGGTACTTCCGAACTTCACGAAGAAATTGACGAAAACTAGAACATGCTCTAATTCGTCAAGAACGTGATGAATAAATTCATGAAGTTATTTGACAGCTGATTTGGTGCATTACACTTGTCCAATTTCTTGATGAAGCGACTTCATGAATTAATTGATCAATAAATTGTCAATGTAAAACAGCTATTATTAATGTAGTATCAAAATTGTCTATAGATATGCTATTTCTGTGTCTATTGAAAATATTACACATATCACTAATAAGAGTACTAGAACTGACATAAAAAATTAATTGTGTTGGACGTATACGGTGGTCACGTATATTTAAATTTATTTGTGACAATAGATAAGGAGCGTCATAACCTCCATTCAGCACTTTATGTAAAAATATTAATTTTCGTGTAATTCTCCTATTTTCTAACTTACAGATCTTAAACTGTTTTCGCAATGGCTCATAGGAAGCAAATCCGGGAGTAATATGATATATTTTGTATTAAAGATACTTTATAAATTTGTTTTGGATTTTTTCAAGAGCATCCCTAGGATACTGTTTTGAAGGGTTCCAAATAATAGATACATATTCTAAACGACTACGAATAAGAGTATTAAATAAATATGAAATAGAATTAATATTTTTAAAGTCTACTGTTACTCTTTTACTTAATGAAACCCAAAAATGTATATGAAGCATTAGTTAATTCATTCAAATGGTTTTTAAAACTCAAATTAGGTTGAAAGTTAATTCCTAGATCTTTAAAGTCACAAATTCTAGACAAAATATTGTCATTCCTTGTATAAACATAATGTTCAGGCGTACGTGCTTTACTAAACGTCATGACTTTACATTTATCTAAATTGAAGGGCAATTTGTTTTCTACGGACCAGTCATAAATTACGTTTATATCATTTTGTAATTTTGAAAAATCATTGATTTCAGTAAAGAGTTTTAAATCATCTGCATACATGAGACAGTCAGATGTTATACTCTGTGGTAAATCATTTATAAAAATTAAAAAAAGTAACAGTCCTAAATTCGAACCTTGTGGTACACCAGATCTAGCTAGATATGTTTCAAAATCAGTACTGTGATAACAACCAAATTGTTTTCGGTTCCGTAGACACGAAGAGAAGAAAATTACTAAATGGTCACTTAAATCAAGCGCATGTAGTTTGGATAGTAATATGTTATGATTTACCCGATCAAAGGCTTTAGCAAAATCCGTGTATACAGTGTCAACCTGTTTTCCCTCATTGAAAGCAATATAAATTTTATTAACAAAACNAGAGAAGAAAATTACTAAATGGTCACTTAAATCAAGCGCATGTAGTTTGGATAGTAATATGTTATGATTTACCCGATCAAAGGCTTTAGCAAAATCCGTGTATACAGTGTCAACCTGTTTTCCCTCATTGAAAGCAATATAAATTTTATTAACAAAACTAAATTAGTTTCTACTGACCTGCAACGGAAAAAACCTTGTTGTTGAGGCACGATCAGATTTTTTGTAAAACTATATATCTTTTCATAAATTACAAATTCAAAAAGTGTTGCCACACAGTTTAAAACAGTACCTAATGGGCCTGTAATTTTTTACCAAATTCTTATCATCCTTTTTGTGTATAGGCGTTACCCTTGCCATTTTAAATTATTTTGGAAATTTACCACTGCTTAATGACTTTTGAAATATTATTAGTAAGGGATATAAAAGAATATATTTGCAAGCCTTATATACAGGGTGAGTCAAAATTCACTCCCCAGCGACCGGATATATATTCTAAAATAAAAAATAAAACAAAAATGTAGAATGCGAAAATCTCGAAAGCACAGCCGTTTTCGGAATATTTTGTATAGAAAAATTCTAATTTATAATTTTTTTGTTTAATAATAACACCATTAAAATCCATTTAAATCTATACAAAATAAAGAATAGCAAAAACGAACATCCTTCTGGCTTTGGCTAACCTTCAAAAATATTACCATTTTCGTTAATACACTTCTGCAATCTGTGGTAGAAACTCCTGGCAAGAGAACAGAAATTAGCTTAATTTATTTCCGCTACTGCTTCATGAATCCTGCAAATAACATCATCCTCCGGGGTGGCCATGGTGTTGGTCCACCCCGTCCAATCCATTTATTAGGAAAACGGCGGTTCAAAATATGTTGTACTTGTAATGTGGCATGTGCGGGGGCTCCATCATGCTGAAACCACATAGTTGCACGTTGTTGTAGAGGAATATCTTCTAACAAACCTGGCAAAATGTTCTCGCAAAAATTACTGTAATTTTCACCATTCAGTGTTCTTGGCAAAAAATATGGACCTATGATCCTTTTCCCGTAAATACATACACAAACATTTACAAACCAACGTCTTTGCTGATACAAAGAACCTTTTGGAGCTACGCATCCTGTTTCCACAGTACGTATTTCTACATTTTGGATTGTTTTGTGATCGGGATGATGGCGATTCGGAAATTGTTCCCTGTACAAACGCTCGGCAGCACAGGCGTTATTGTTACAAGCTCCTAAAGCTTTAATCATATTGACGTATTCTCTGTTGGTAAAAGCAAACACTGCCATTTTGAACTAAACAAATACTAAAAGTCAAATATATATTATATGTCACTGTCAAGTAACTCCGTGTCAACAAGAGTTTTGTCTGGCCAACTTGATTAGTCAGTCGCAAATTGCGCATTTATTGAACTAAAATTAATAATTTATTCAAAAACGGCTCGCTTTCGAGAGTATTCTACATTTTTTTTATTTTTTATTTTAGAATATATATCCGGCCGCTGGGGAGTGAATTTTGACTCACCCTGTATAGTTTTCTTCAAGATGAGAGCCTTACTTTCCTAGTTTAAGTGAAAGTATTAATATACCACAACATTTACAAATATAATGTAGATTTATTCAGTCTTGGTCATGCCACACATAAACTATCCCTAGTAATTGAGGAAGTCGCATATATTATTTTAGTTAGATAGGTATAATCCGGGCGAAATAGGTTTTTTTTCAAAAATCGGGCCTATCTCGAATTTTATGGACTTAAAATTAAGTAAAAAATACACCGAATAAAAGCCTAAATTTGTGTATTTGTAGAGGTCGAGCGTCATATTGCTTATAACAAACGAAAAAAATAATTGTTCTTTTTTCAGTTTTTCGCTTAGGTATCTACACATATTTCCGAAAATAAGCCTCTAATCGACATGAGGTATATTTATAAATTTTCTTCCTGAGGAAATTTGCTACAAAGATAGGCTTTTGCGAAAACTGGCAAACAATTTTTTACATTGCAAAATTGACAGTGAAAAAAAAATGTGCAAACTTTTCGGAATTAAATAAAAAGAACAAATTTGGTTGAAATTGGATGAAACTACAGGAAAAGTTAACCGTTGGGGTGCTCAACAAATATCCGCAATTCGGACCCCGAATTTCAAAATGGCGGCCCATTGCAAAATTATAAAGTCGAAAACGCAAACACTTATATTTTCTGCTCAAGTCAAGATATCTAAATTTTGTAAAAATGGTTCGAAAGGTAATTACATTATCTCACGTCTATGCAAATTTCAGATTTTGAAGTTTAATTTTTTAATATACAGATTTTAAACCAATTGCATCAAATAGTGCTTGAAAAACATGAATTAAGAAAAAAAAGCATCTCGATCCGACCAATAGGAGCCGAGATAAGCCAAGAAGTGACCAAATAAACGTTCGTTAAAGACAACGTGATTCGCGCGGCTGAACGGTAGCCAGGAGAGGGGAGCGCTGTGACGTCATAGTGCCCATGGACTTCTCAAAATTCTTACTTAACAAATGGCTTGTGGCACTTAGAAAACAGCTACCGGGATGCTTTTTTTTAAATCAACTTATTTTTTCCCGCTCTAGTGGCGTAAGCAAAAGTCTGTGAAAGTCAACGCCAGATCCAGAAAAATACATTTTTATTGACTTTTCACGTTTTCTTTTGTAATTTCATTGTGCTTTCGATATTTTGAAAAGTAAGGAGGTCTTTTTACGCATTTAAAAACAAAAGTCAATTATTTCTTTGAAAAAAAATTATGAATGAATGAAAATTTACCGTGTTCAGAAGAGGTCGACGTATAAAATATCGTCTCAAAATTAATTGTTACACTTATTGCGTAAATTATGTCTAGAAAATTATTGAATTAATTTATTATTATCCTGATAACCACAATTATTAACTTTATTCTTTGTTTCCTAGTTAACAGATATCAAAAAAAACCTTTAACATGAACTTTTTTCCTTTTTTAAAAGGCTGAAAATTTAAATGCAATGGGACATTAAGATAAAGAATTGAAAAACCTGCATAAAAAATGCATAATTCCGCTTGTTCAGAATGTAGTAGTGCTCCGTGATGTTCCTAATTCAATTATCGTTGTTTAATTGTGACAGTTGTTGTCAACCATTTTTCCACATGTATCACCAGTAAATACGAAATATATCTTTAAGGAATAATTGGTTATTAATACAAAGGGTCAGTGATAATCTATCAGAGATCATTGGGGTCTCAACACCACTTCTTAATTAAAGCGATAGCATTATTTTTGAAATATCAAGATTTAATTTTTTCGATGTCTCTATTTTATATACCCATAGGATGTAGTTCAAAAGTTGAAGTTGAGATAAAAAACTTATTGCGCGTAATAACAAAGAATAAAACTTATTCGGATCAATAAATCTATTTCGTATCTATACAAATTTATTTATCCTTTTTTTTGTCATATTCATAAAAACGTTTTATTTAACTGATGCACTTTTCTATTATTTGTATCCAATCTTGTACCCGTTAACCAATGAACTAGAACAGGCTGCAACGGTCCAGATTCTATTATAAAAATATCACTGTGACAAATCCGTCGTAATTACGTGTATTCCTTGACTGCAAAAGATGCCGCTGTGATATTTTTATCTAATCTATCTATTTACCTGCTAGAAAGTTGTTGAGAATTGATTGAGTAGAGAATAATGAAATCAATAATGTAACAGATAATTGATATACCTAGGTACTTAAAATCGATGTGTGAGTTTGTTGTTAACTTTCCCATTAGAAACACATAAATTTTAGATTGCCACTGTGATTGTCTTAAAAATTACATAATCACAATAATCAAAAATGTTTTTCTTATTCCAAAGCAATATGTTTGTTTTAGGAGCAGTCAGGGATTAGTTCGAAACTATCATATGAATTTGTTTGTTTGGTTTCAGTTTTTATTAAACTAGTAAGTGGATGAATATTTCTGTTAGGTACAAGTAAAATGAGATGAGCAAATCAAACCTAATACAAATTACGTTGCAACTATGACACGGTGATTGCTCTTGTCAATCAAGAACCTCCAACTTTCATAATTCGTGGGATAATTTAAATTTTAGTTTTTGTTTACGTTTTTGGTTACGTAAAGCAGACTATACCTAAATGAATGATACTTTGGCGTCAAATGAAGCAAGTCCTGTCAAGTGCTAAATTTTTACGTACGTTTATGAGGATTATTCATTCGGATTACGTCACTCACCCTATGGGCTCCATAACTCCCTTGCTGAATAGTTTACTACAATTTATTCATTTTATTCCCCCACGGATTTGGTATAACCTTGCCACAAACGATTTCTTGCTCTAATAAGGCTTTTCTAACCACCTATACCTAGCTGTATAGTTCTAATTATGAATCTAAAGGGTTTCAGGCTAAAAAAATGTTTTATCTTAATTCCTGTTCATAATAAGCTTGTTATATTAGCTTTTTATTCAGCAAAATATGTTTATATTTGTCACTAAAAGTTAAAGGTATATTGTAAAGGTCTTCACGCTTGCTGACATTTCAAAAAATGGCAATTTTAAAGTACCATTTCCACTCAGCTAATTGCAAGATTTACCTCACAAAATTGAATTTTCTATAAAACTATTCATATAAATCCTAAATGGGTAAAAAGGAAAAAACTAAAAAATTACTTTTAGGTTACTATCACATCTGTCAAGTTAAGGAAATTTATTGGTTTGTGTTGGAATTTGTTCCTGAATAACCATATAGTGAAAACAGAGTTGAAAAGAAAAATATCCATTAATTTATTCTTTCGATGAATCTGTTTTTCAAATATGGCGGTTGTAGTTTTCACTTTTATCCTCTCTAGGTGTTTGAAATCAATATAAATAGTTCGCAACATTCTTAAAAAAACGGTTCGTTGTTCTATAACTAAGATGACTTAGTGAAAATCACATTTAATAAACGCATTAGATAATAATAAACAGCTCTAATATAGTACTTTAATTTAAAAGTTTTATTGTTATTTTCTGAGATGATTGTTCAGTGGCATAATTTTTGGTTAGGAAAAATAATTTCATTAGATAACAATTAATTGACTGACGCTTTCAGTCCAAGAGAGATTTATTTTCACAAGACGTTGGTAAAATAAACAAAGAAATCATTCATAATATTTTCCGGGGATTTACATTAATAGTAAATCGTAGATAATTTTTACTAAACAAATCAGTTAGGTACATGTTTTAATAGCTATATCAAACAGGTGTTTTTAACTGCCGAAATAGCAATAGTTACACAAGGCCACAAAATGAAATTGAGAATGAATTGAGACTTGCCTTCTCTCAGACCAGTTGGCTTCTATATTTTTGAGGTCGCTGATCACGATACCGGTATCCGTATAACCCCAGCACGTCTGGATCAAGGTCGAATAAAGATCAAATTTCCTTTTTTAAGTGATATAACTTTTTGACACAGGATTCGGATTCCGGGATCAAAAAAGTGATTTGAAAAACGAAATTTAGCCTTTATTTGACCCTGATCTAGACGCGCTGGACATTGGATTCGTGATCAGCGGTTCAAAAAACGTAGATGTCAGCTGGTTTGAGATTCGACGTCTCGTTTTGATCTGGAAATTTCAGCCGGTGGATTCAGATCTTAGATTTGACCTTTAAATGACCTCCAGATAAGCTCCAGAGGTCACTTTCACCAACAGGTCAACACTATTTGGACGTAAAATTTCTCGCTGTTCAGGTTCCGGGATAAAAAAAGTTATATCATTCAAAAAACGAAATTTGACCTTCATTTCACCTTGATTCAGACGCGCTGGGGTTATACGAATACCGGGATCGTGATCAGCGACCTCAAAAACATAGAGGTCAACTGGTTTGAGAGAAAGTAAGTCTCAATTTAATTTTGTGGCGATGTGTAATGTATGTTTGCGTTTAAATGCCCACAGAGCCGTAAAAACGTTTTTTTATATACTCATGCTTTTTTAATAACAGAATAGTTTGGAATTTTGAAAAATTTCAGTGCTATGATATTCGAAACCTATTGAGATTTTTACATACTCAGAATGTAAGAAGCCATTTTTTTTCCTTTCAAAATGTGACAACTTATTATTTATCACTTATTATTTATATAAAAAAAAGAACAATATTAAAATATTTATTATAATCTTTCCGAAGTCAGTTGAACGTGTATNGGGTTGCCTCTACATATACTTCGCCAAAAGTATATTTGCGAAAAGCATTTTATAGAATCTGATTATAAAACGGATAAAAAATTTTATTTGAAAGCTACTGCAATTCCGACTAAATATACAGATTATTTCGATGAATTAGACTTAAAAGTCCTAACTCCTCAAAGAACGTACAGTGGTCGAAAACGATTCAGCAATGCAAATCTAGGTGTTATTAGCAGTAAAAAATTATGTATTCAAGACGAGATTCAAAATAAATCCGACTTAAAATTTCTCGACGCGATTTCAAATATGGAAGATTCCATTAACTCCTAGAAAATTGAAATTGCATAAACAAGTTCGATATCAAATTAAAAAGATTAAATATTGCCAGTCTCGAATTGGGGCATTAAGGAAAAAAGTAAAAGAAATTAAACAAAAAAAAGACAGCAGTTTTATCGACTTAACGTCAGTTGTGTCAAAAACCGCAAAAACTCTCGTTAGAATGCAGGTGCGAGGAAAAAGAAGGGTTTGGTATAAAAACGAAAAAACTTTTGCTTTATCCCTGTATTACAAATCACCAGCGGCCTATATATTTTTAAGAAAAAAAGGTGTTGTTTTGCCAGGAGTCGCAACAATAAGGAAATGGATAGCGAGTTGCAATTTTAAAACTGGAATTGATGAAACCATTTCTAAACATTTGAAAATGAAATGTCAAACATTAACTGACACTGAAAAGAAATGTGCATTAATTTTTGATGAAATGGCCATAAAAAGTCAGTTGCAATTTTCGTCAAAATTGGATATGGTCGAAGGTTTTGAGGATTTGGGCCCAAAGGTAGGACTCAGAATCCTGCATCTCATGCTCTGGTATTTTTCATTCGTGGCATTTATATCAACTGGAAACTTCCATTAGGATACTTTTTTGCTCACAATACTATCAACAAAAATGTATTGGTAGAACTAATTTATTACATATTGGAAATTTTGATTGATATTGGCTTCCAACCTAAAGTATTAATATGCGATCAGGGCTCAAATAATAGAGGCGCATTTAACTTATTAAATGCCACCAGTGAAAAACCATATTTTTATTTTAAAGACCGAAAAATGTTCACAATTTATGATGTTCCTTGTCTATATAAAAGTATTCGGAATAATTTGTTAGATGGAGATTTTCAACTTGGGAATAAAATTTTATCATTTAAAGTCATTGAAGACACATATCGAATCGACAAAAATTCAAATACAGCAAGAACTTTGACAAAAATAACGGACCGACACATTAAACCAAACGATTTTGAAAAGTTGTCATGTTCTTTAGCGTTGCAGGTTTTTTCACACACAATGGCCGCTGCCATAAGAACATGTGCGGAAAATGGGCAGATTGAAGCAGAAAATGGAAAAAATATGGCTGATTTTGTTGAAGAATTAAATAATCTATTTGATGTTTTAAATAGCCGGTGTTTATTTTCAAAAAATATATGTAACTCTGCTCTTAATGAAAATAATCATGTTGCATTTGAAACATTAAAAAAAGTGTGAATATATTTTCATTGTTAAAAAAATATAAAAGAGATTCAAAAAAATATACTAGGCCACCTTGCTTTGAGGGTATAATTATGTCAATAAATGCGATCACCCAGTTGTATCAGGAAGAGCGACCAAACTTTTTAATGACAAATCGACTAAATCAGGATCCTATCGAAAATTTCTTTTCGATTATCAGACAAAAAGGTGGATGGTGTTTAAATCCAACAGCGAAAGCATTTCGGCTAGCTTTCAGAATTCAAATGGTTACCAATCTGCTAGAACCATCAAAAACAGCTAATTGCCTCATTGACTCTGACTTATCACTTCTTTATAATACATCCAACATATGTGATAAAAATGACAACACTCCAATAAAAAACAACTCTACTTTTTCTCATATCCCAGTTAATGATTGCATTAATGGAGAAGGCACTTCAATAAAAGACTTACCTCCAGAAGAAGCTGAACACTCCCTAGAAAATTGCGCCACTGTTTATTTTGGGGGTTACCTTGTGAAAAAAATGTTGGAAAAGTTCAATTGTTCGAAGTGTCGAGAGAAAATGACTGCAGAAGGTTCATTAGATGACAAGAATCAACTTTTTTTGCTGAATAAAAATTATGGTAGCAATGAAATTTTCTTATGTGAGCCTATCAATGCTATAGTTGATATTTTACGCAAATCTATGTTATTGTTTAAGGAAAAATTTCAACTTATTCAACACGAAGAACATGTAAGTGCTAAAATGAGACATATTATAATGACATTAAATATATATATTATTATATCATATTATCATATTATCATATTATGTCATATTATTGATACCTTGGTAAGAGTCTCACTGTATAAATTCTGTAAATGGTCTCAAAAACCAAATAAAAGTTTCAAGCAGAAACTAAAGAACATACAAAGTTTATAGTTTAAGAAAAATTAATAAATCAAATTTCTAACTGAAAGTTTCATAATCAGATGTCCCCTGATAGGTGAAACGATTCTTGTTAATGACAACAAATTTTAGAGTTAAAATATGACCTCCTAGGATTCAGCCCTGCTTGTTTTTAAACAAAATGTGCCATGATTTCAAGTTCGTAATATCTAGCGCGCCTTGGAAATTTATTTTTTTTTATTTCAGTCAATAGTAAAGTAGTATTTCTCAGTTTCTCAGAATAAAAAACTAGGGTGTATAAAATTTCAGTATTATAGACGTACTTGAAATTTTTGCCAATTTTGAATATTTATGGATAAAAAACCTGCCGTTCTGTATAAGATACGTCAAGATGTTATTAAAAAGAAAATTTTAAATAGAAAACTGAACGAGCATGCCAAATTTGAATGTTCCCAGCCTACTTTGATTTTTTCCGTATTTCAGACTAAAAGTCAAAGTAGGCCGCGGACATTGAAATTTAGAATACTTCCCAGTTCTCCATTATGAAAAAGTTTTCTTAATAAAATTTTGACGTATCTTACACAGAACGGCATTTTGTTATCGAAAATATTCAGGCAGAAATTGAAAGTACGGCTGTGACACTGAAATTGTGTACACCCACCTAATTTTTTATTCGGAGAAACTTTTCTTAATAACATTTTGTCATATCTTGTACAGAAATGCCACTTTACTAGTGACTGAAATCAAACTTTTCAAAATTTCCAAGGCATACTGAATTTTACGAACTTGAAATCGTGGCACATGAATCCCAGAAGACCATATTGTAACTCTAAAATTTTTTGTCATTTACAAGAGTCGTATCACCTCTCCGACGACACAATGTATGTTTATTATTGCATTTTGATAAATATTTTATTTATTATGTGTTATGTGTTATGTGT
>NW_019416472.1:91595-114061 GCF_000390285.2 Anoplophora glabripennis | reverse complement strand
CCTTTTTTGGCAAAAAATAATCTTTGAACCATCTGAGGAACAATTCACTGTTGATGTACGACGACTTAGGGTTCATAAATACGTCGGAACCAGGCGGAAGTCCGTCAGAGAACTCTTCTTTCCTGTTTTTTCCCTTGAATATTAAAACAGGTTTCATAAAATAGCCTTCTGCGTTGCAACAGCCAATCAAAGAAATGTTTTCACCTCTTTCGGTGCTGGTTATCGAATAAACATCTTTGGCACCTTTTGTTGCCACTACCTTTTCCGGTTTATTGTTGACTTGAATTCCCGTCTCGTCGACATTAAATATTTTTCCAGGTTTATGAAGCAAATCATTCGTAGTCAGAATTTCCAATAACAATTGAAAATAATTTTTTACATCATTTCTGTTCATACCTTTGGCCCTGGCTACAGACAGACCTTCTGACTTGCGTATTGAAAGCTCTTTATTGCGGCGCAGAAATGCCCGAAACCAATCATCACCAGCTGATCGATTTTCTCTTGAAAATCTGTGGGTAATTCCGAGTTTCTCGGCAAATTCAAAAGCCATTTTTTTCACGCTAGCAGCATCGGGTGCAAAACCCACTTTTTCCAGTTCTTTTACGTGCTTGACAAGTCTTTGTTCATGCTGAAACCCCAACTCTGGACAACGCCCCAAACGTACCTTTGCATCTGCTTTTGTTAAATGCCTTCTGATGGTACGCGAAGCTATTCCATAGACTCTGCTAGCCTCGTTGGTGCCCATTCGACCAGTAGATATCATTTCCATTGCCTCTCCTAAAGTTTCTTCGCTCCAGTTGGCTCTTGTTGTTTTCCTCACGTATTTTTTCCCCATTTTGTATACTAAAATATAGAAAAACGATGTTGAAAAAGGTATTTCTACGTGGGGCTTATTTGCCTGGTTTTGATGGGGCGTTTTTAAAAAATGCTGGTGAAAATGGCCCCAGCAGTCCATCGAACTAGAAAAATGCACCAACAATGCGGTGCACAGTGTATTTGATAGGTTATGTTTACCAGTTGCCCACAACACAGTCAGGTTTTGCAAAAACATTTACGCTGAAGTGAAATTAATAAATGTTGGAACTCATGCACAAAGTTTGCTGACTTCCTAAACTATATTTTCACTTAAAAACTATTTTCTAAAACAGAAAACAGATTCAATGTGCGTGCAACATTTATACATCGTCAGCAATGTCTGTCTGCTTGCACATTTACAGCTAGTGCTTCCATCTATGTCACAGAAGTTGTACTTTGATGCAGTGGGGCATTTTCCCCGCTGGGGCGTATTTCACCATTTTACCCTACTTAATAATTCACCTACGTAAATCACGGATTTTACTGTCATTATGAAATGTAAACTGTGTGCCAAATACATAAGGTAAATTAAAATCTCCAAAGTTTGTATTTAAATTAAAATCCCCATCTATAATTTCGTATATATCAACAAAATCTTAAAAAAATTGAGAATTTGACTGTGGTGCCATATACGTACAGTTAAAAATAAAAGAATTACCATGTATATTAACATGTTTCTAAATAAGTTTCTACTTTAATTAAAGAACTTTAAAATTTTTTAAGTACTGCTATTAACACACCTCCACCTCGTTGCTTACCTGTTTCTTCACTCCGCCTATCTTTCCTACAAACTACATATCTCTCGTCAAATAGTTCAGAATCCCGAATATCATTAGTAAGCCAGGTTTCTGTTAACAGTAATAAATCATAATTTTCAGATATTAAATTTCTGTAAAAATTAATTGTCTTGGTTCTAAGTCCCCTGCAGTTTTGATAATAAATTCTAAGAGTGTCAGGTTCACATTTTACATGTGTTTTAACACTAGTTAAACCAAAGTGTCTAGTTTAGTAACAACCAAAGTGTCTTAATGTACTGCATGCATACACATTGTCAACCAGCTTGTTCTTCATCAAGTTATTCATTTTGATAAAAATTCTTTTTAATGATAGGGTTTGCTTTACTTTCACTGTTCATATTATTCGGTGTTATTTTATTTGACCAATTTAACTAAATGAGAAGTAATTTTAAATTTCTACAAAGTACTCTTCTTGTTTTAATTCAGGATATGCCATTAAAACTATGACACGTATACGGTTTACGCACCGCTACATTTTAGTGTTGCTATTAGACACTTCAAATTACCAGTTTCCGAGTAAATCCATACGGCCACTATTTTCTTCGGAGAAACTTGTGGGGTTTTGTTTATTCTTCTCCATTCGAAACCCGTGAAGATTTGTGGAATGGTATTATAAATAAACACAATATGATACGATATAATATGAGACAAATTGTAGTGAGCTTTAAATTTCGGCAAAGACTAAATGTATTTCTTAGAGAATGGATTTTATTGTCCAATGAATCTAAATCGTTGCCTTATTTTGTGCCTCCTATGCATCTATCTTGGTCAATTAGTTTAGAAATTACCCTGTGTGTTCATTATTTATCGTTTATTTTTTTGATAACAAAGTATTGTGGCATTATTGTACACTGAAAGAAATAGGCTTATTAAATTGTTTCTCTAGAATAATGTTTATAGCGTATATTAAATCTTTTATAACAAAAATGCAATTTTTATTCAAAATCTCCTTACTCATTATTCAATAAGTTTAATTGAAAAGCGCTTAATGAATCTATGAAATAAAGATTATAATGGATAAGTATCCGCCTTGTATCGACTGTTACGCTTCTTTTAGATGGATGAGAAATGACGGTATAGACACATGTTTCGTGGGCACAACGCGATACGATCATGTAGATCGTATCCCGTTGTGTGAAGGAGAAAATTTGGTATATAATTATCTAACTGTTTTATGGTTTGGAATTATTTTGTTTTTTTTATATTGAAATCTTCTCTAAATTTTTAAAAATTTTATCTTGTGTGCCCTTTTAGAAACCTTAAGCTTTACATAAGATGGAGAAATAGAAGGCTACGGGTGACAATGAAGAGCACGGACAAATTCAATCAGCCAGAGTAAATAGATTATATGAAAAGAAGTTCAACCTTTTAGGGGATGTCTCATTCTTAGGGTGGAAGAGTTATAGTGCAAATTTCCATATAATGTAATACAAGGAGACGCGGGTACATCGCTACTAAGAAGATAAGCTGGACAGTTTTGGTCGCCACTTATCATAATTTTTAATACTTCATTGTTCGTTATATGTTTACATTAGAATTTCAGCATGTACTTATAGTTCTACAATAAAATTTCGGAAAATTTTTCATGTTTTTAAATCATACAGAGTATACAACAGTTTAATTTCTAATAAAGACTAAAGAGTATTTCGTCCAATGTATACTTTGAATTTATCAAAGTATACTTTGAATTTATCGAAGTATACATTAAATATTTAGAAATTATTCTATTTAATGTTTACTAATATTTGTTAGACGGTAATATAGAGAGTGATATTATCGCCAACAAAAACATTAAAAATATTTAGGCTAGTCCTAAAATATTTTAATGATATGTTACGCTTTTAATTTAGTCAACATGGTTTTGTACTACAAAATTTTATCTAGTTGTAGCGGTTCCAAAGTTAATTCATATTAAAGCTTTAGTCAAATCGATCTGCATTTTAGAAACGGTTAACATCAAAGTTTGTGACTGTAAACTTTAATTCTAGGACACCCTTTAATGGATTAGTTTCAAAACATGCGTGGAATTTATGAAAATTGATTTCCCTACAACATTTATTTCTTAGCTTAATATAAAGGTCTTACAAATAAAACTACAAAAAAATATTATCTTTATTATGATTTGTATTAACTACTTTAAGAGAAAATTATTCTCTAATGATACGTTATAAGATTTTTGGAATGAGTTTTCATTAAATTTTTAAACCGCAACGCAAGTTTATGGAAACCACTTCAAATATGTAAATGTATCTAATCTGAGATATAATGTAATGATGCCGAGTTTCTTTTTAAAGTAGATACCCAATACATACTTACGTATTTAGTTCTACTTATTTATTATAGATATTAATCTCTAGAAGAACGATGACATTAATCAATTATAAAATCAGTTGGAATCAAGACTTTCTTAGACCTTGAACAATATCAGATAAAAGCAGGTAAATAATTTTAGGAATTGTTTTGTTTGTACATCAAGTAAGTGAATTTCTGGGATATACATACTGTGATGTACAAAGATGGACAGAAATTTAAAAGAATATAGGGGATTTACCGAGAATTTACTGGAGATTTACTGAGGATGTACTTGATTGAGTGCATGCGCTTTGTGTTAATTTTCTGGCATAGTCGTTCGAGGTGAGCTCCTTAACAATGAAATTTGGAACTGATTATTACAGTTACCTTTCGAATATATAAAAAATAAGTTTTAGTTACAAGAGTCTTAGACTGGGGGTAAACAGTTTTGGTCCAACTTTTTCATTCTGTACTAAACTAGCATAATTTTATAGATACTCAATATAGGTATTACTTATAAAATTATGTGAAGTTATAAATATTAAATTATTTAAAACTAAAAAAAGAATTAGGATCCATTTTCTCTCAGGAATATCCTTTTAAAGTTTATGTTTTTCTTCGTGGAACATTGTATATAAAAATATTACTACTTTTCAGTTTTTTATTTACATCTTTATTTATATTACAAGCTTTACAAACTCACATAATCACAAACGAAAACTCTTTAATCACAACTGTCGACCAAGCACCTAGTCGCTATGACCTTCTTATAAAACTCTGCTGACTCCTTAGGAGTTCTTGTTCTGTTATCATCTTCGAAATCCACATGGTAAAGACCAAATCGAACACTGTAAGCAATAACATGTGAATATTAGTAATACAGTGAATTTAGTTTCGGTCCTATCTTCCACAAAATTCAACTGAATGAAATTTTGTTATGTGGGGGTTCTGGGTATGCTAAATGCTTTGGAGTTATTAATTTTTGGCTATATCATACAGGGCGCTCAGTGCAGTACTCCGCGGGAACATTTTCGGTCCTAACTTTTTTGAGGTTAATCTTTTTGCCCCTCTTGTTGCTGTTATGGCAAATTTTATTCTAAACAAAAAAAGAGCTTTTGTATGAAATGCTAAAATTTGTCCGTTTTCGAGAAAAAACAGGCATAGTGCGTCAAAGTCAAGCAGCATCCCAAATTGTTGTTTTTTGTTTCAAGTAGGCTTGTGTCAAATGTGTCAAATTACCGTTTTATCTGCATTATCAGAACAAGTATTTATTTTAATTCGTGTACCTAATAAGAAATATCTACGGTATGAATAACGGTAGGTAATAACACAGCCCCACAAAAAAAAAGTAGCAGGTCCGAAAGACAAGACCATGGTATCCATATGATTTTGGGGTCGCTGAATCCGAATCCGGTGTCCGTTTGACGCGATTAGGTCCGGTTTAAGGTCAGTTCAAGGTCAAATGTAGAAAATCAATTGTCAACAAACTAAACCTATGTATCTACACGTTTTTGGGATCGCCGAATCCGAATCCGGGGTCGGTTTGACGCGATTAGCTCTTGTTTAAGGTCAGTTCAAGGTCAAATGTAGAAAACCAATTGTCAACAAACTAAACCTACGTATCTATACGTTTTTAGAGCCGCCGAATCCGAATCCGGTGTTCGTTTGACTCGATCAGATCTGGTTTATGTTAAGTTCAAAGTCAAATGGAAAGCCAGTTATGTTGTTCGTATTTGATCCTCTGTAAGACTTTCCTCAAAATAAGGCACTCTTGTTTCAATGTGCGCTAGGTTTATAACATCCACGTTGAAGTGATTTATCCAACAATATCATTGTAGTAACCTAAGGAAAATTCTTCATCGTTAGAAAAATATTCCTTATTTTTGTACTGATAGTAAAAAGCTTTCACTTTTCCGGCTTGCTTAGTATTTTTTTAGCCATAATATTAGGAACTCGGCTCCATTCTCTGCCAGAATCAAATCTCGAACATCATTTACTTTTTTTTTGTGATATTGTTTCTGTCTTTTTCACAACGTGATATAGAATATATTCGTCATCACTAACAATATCATTGCCACCCAAAATTTTTTTTTCATAGTTTAATTGCCACCCAAATTTCTCCCTGCTTTAATATCTTGGTGAAACCTTTCTCTCTGCTCAAACCCAATCAAATTTTTCACTTAGGTTTAAAACCAAAATATTTATATAAGTATCTTTCGTATGCTAATTGATCTATTTCTATTAGAAAGTATTTAATAGACCTGATCGCTTCAAACGGACATCAGATTCGGATTCAATGGCCCCCAAAACGTATAGATATCTAAGTTTACTTTGTTTTCAATTGATTCTCCACATTTGACCTTGAACTGACCTCAACCCAGATCTGATTGAGTCAAAAGGACATCAGATTCGGATTCGGCAACCCCAAGAACTTATAGATATGTAGATTAACTTTGTTGGCAATTGATTCTCTACATTTGACCTTGAACTGAACTTAAACGCTAATTGCGTCAAACGGACACCGGATTCGGATTCGACGACCCCAAAAACGTATAGACACATAGGTTTAGTTTGTTGACAATTGATTTTCTACATTTGACCTTGAACTGACCTTAAACCAGAGCTAATCGCGTCAAACGGACACCGGATTCGGATTCGGCGACCCCAAAAACGATATATAGGTTGAAAAATAAATATATAGGTTTAGGTTGTTGACAATTGATTTTCTATATTTGACCTTGAACTGACCTTTAACCAGAGCTAATCGTGTCAAACGGACACCGGATTCGGATTCAGCGACCCCAAAACCATATGGATACCATAGTCTTGTCTTTCGGACCTGCCATTTTTTTTTGTGGGGCTGTGTAATTATTCAAACTCGGAATATACCGATATGTTGCTGCAAATGTTTATGGAACAGTTTTGCTGCTGTAAGGCAATATTCGAAAAAATTTTCTGGTTGCAGATTACCAAATAGAAATATATTTTTGGCCGCTGAAAGGAGATGCCGGGAGACAGGCTCGTTTAAGTCAAAAGAGGTAAATTCGAGACGACAAGGACTGCTGAAAAAGAGGAAAATATATTAGATATGGTATTTCAGGAGTTCTCAGTGAGTATCAGAAAATTATAACAAAGAGCAAATGTGTCCGTGTGTGGTATTGGGGAAATTTTAAAAGAGCAACAGTTACACCCATATCATTATACAAAAGTGCAAAAGTTATTTCCAAATTATTACGAGCCGAACAGATTTTTGTCGATTGGTGGAAGAAAGATAAAACGAAAATTCGAATTTTCTACGATCTATCCTTTTTACGGACGAAGCGACTTTCTCTCGAAGAGGAGTGTTTAATACTCATAATGAGCATCTGTGGACTGAAGAAAATCCTAGGGCCATTTAAAGTAAATGTTTGAGCTGCCACGATGGGGAATCAGTTAATAGTATACCACATTCTGGATGCTATTTAAATGACACCAAGTATTTATATTTTTTAAGAAATAGTCTGTTCGAAATTATTGATGATATTTCACTATTAGCTAATAATAAGTATTATTTCATGCATGATGGCACTCCACCACATCTTACTCGAGTATGCAGAGAATGGCTTCATGAAAATTTTCTTAAGCGATGGATTGGTCGAGGTGCAGATGCTCCAATTCACTAGCCTCCAAGGTCTTCAGACCTTAAATCCCCCTGATTGTGTAGTTTGGAGGTATGCCAAACAAAAATTTTATGAAAAATACATTGTTTTCATTACAAAAATGAATTCGTTCGTTCATGAAAATGGAGGACATTTCGAACACTTATTCTGATTTAATTTTCCTTAATTTTCTATTAGTAATAATTAGTCCTTCTTGTTGTTTTTCTTTTTTTCAACTGTATTCAGTATGTCTTAAACTTTTCTAGAAATAAACTAATTATTACTTTTTATAATTGAAAGAATAACTTTGGTTTTGAGTTTTATTAATGAAACTAATAGTAGTAATAATAACTAGGTGCCAAAGCCTACTTGAAATAAAAAACAATAATTTGATATATCAGCTGCTTGACTTTGGCGCACTATGCCTGGTTTTTCTCGAAAACGGGCAAATTTTAGCACTTCTTACAAGTGTACCTTTTTTATTTAGAATAAAATTTGCCATAACAGCAAATGTCAAAAAGGGCAAAAAGATTAACCTCAAAAAGGACATAAAATGTTCTTGCGGAGTACTGCACTGAACGTCCTGTATGATATAGCCAAAGACAACTCCAGAGCATTTAGCATCCCCAGAAACCCAACAACAAAATTTGAGTTAATTCGGTCGAATTTTAGGACCGAAACTAGATTCTAAAAAATTATTTTCAACGCCCTGTATCTTGAAAACGAAAAAAGATACGCCCATAGGAACAAATTGTAATATTTTTTGTAATTCTATCAGACCCTGAATTTATGCTAGTGTTTTTCAGAATACCCAGTATATATAATAAATTGCTGGAATAATAAGGTTGATGTTGATATTATATCGGAACGTTTTTGTTAAATTCTAACATCCATCGCCTTAAATAGCTTCACAAGATTTAAGTACGTGTTAAGTTCCTTCTGCCTATGGATGTATTGCTGACTGTACTATGTAGATTAGTATTTCAGCCTGCAACTTCAATATTATGTCTAGGTATGTATAATCCTGCATCTTTACAATCTAATAACTGTGTCCATCAAGACAGTGGAAAATATAAAATATTTTAAATCTGTTTTTATTTATTGTCCATTACCCACCTACCCCTGTAAGTTGGCATAAAAGGAAATATTTGTGTACTATCTTCTTGTGTGGGTTGACGCTTAAGTTAATTTTTTTTTATTTGCCATCTGATAACTTCTGCTTTAAAACATTTATTATAACAGATGCAGAATAATCAATAATAATAGTTATTAAACAACGTTAAGTAATATGGACATTTTTATTATTTCGGCTTTATTATTTCGGTTGCATACACATTCAATAAATTATTTATACATTCTTAACTCATCCTTTCGTTTTTTAGACATAAATATTAAAAAATAATAGGTATATGCTTTGGTAAAAATTATTCAAATGTTACAATTTTATCATGTGTAAACTATTAGCAGCTATTTTTATGAAATTATCTTTTGGTTATCGAAAAGTGAAGAGTTTACTGATGGTAGTGATAATATATCTGCCGTATTATAGAAATACCACAGACAAAATAGCTATCGCCACAGACCGCTACTCGAATAGGCCAGCAGTTTTAAATTCCCGAATTGCCGGTAGAGTACACCACCAGCAGAATTTTAGGAAGAATCAAATGCAGCGGCCCGCATACCTACGCGTATCCTAACAACATATAAACAAGACTTTGGTAATGTTGCCAGACGTACTTACTTACGGATTTCTTTTGTACACTTTTTTATCAATATCTGTTTTTTGCGTTACTGTATTTACTTAAATGTATGATGCAGGTATTGATACAAATGTTTTTAAAGAATCAACGAATATCTATGTATGTAGTTTCATATGATATTCTGCAGCGGTGTTACAATTAAGTTATTTAATCATCATTTCGTTAATTAGCTACCTACTATTATTTTCATATTTTGAAATAAACAAAATTCGTAATGATATTTTAAACAGCTTATAATGTAACTTTTTAGTATTTGATGATGACGATAAATTTATTTAATATATAAGGTGGGTTATTAGTACGTCGCGGAATGTAGGTACAGTTTTTTTTTTGTATTTTGACAACCACTTATAGGTTTAATAAATTAAAGATAGAAAGAAACTTTAAAACACATGTACGACTTTTCGTTTATTTCTTTTGACATCAAAATTGCTGGCATAAAATATATATATTTAAAATAAAAAATCATTAAAACAATTAAAATTCATCCTTATGAAAATAACAAACAACGATTTTTATAACTAACCTTTACAACAACATAAGGAGAATACTTAAAAACGAAATAACATTAAAATACCTACAATTTCTACAAATCAACATGCAAGTAATAATTGTGATGATACAGTTGAAAATAAGTATTAATTTACTATTAATTGCTTCAAAAACAAATTCAAAATTATCAAACATTTCGTCCTGTATTTTTCTTTCAATACTTGTAAATTTTCAGGTCTAATAATATATTGTGTTAAAGTGTCCCCACAAAAAAAATTGTATAAAGGACTGAGATCGGGGCTGTTTTCTGGCCACCTAAGGTTTCTAATAATATTTTTAGTGTTCGTTGACGGAAATCTTCCTCCAAAATAAATTTGCCAATATTCCTGAAGAACTTTTGCACATTACTGTTATTTAAATAATACAGTTTTATTTTTCGTCATCAGAATAACCCATTGAAATTTTTTTTTAATTTTTTAAATTAAAATGATAGATATTTTATGATAGGTATTTTTAAAAGAAAAATCTCCCCACCCCCCGGGTTCTGTATGTTCCTTCTGCGTTGAATGCAAGAGGTCCGAAGTCCGTATGTCGAAAATAAATTTTGGAAACAAGAGGTGTGTGACGTGATATAGTAAAAAGGCCGTATAACTCGGAAACGGTGCGTTAAAACGAAAAAATCTCCCCACACCCCTGGTTCTGTATGTCAGTTCTGCGTTGAATGCAAAAGGTCCGAAGCCCTTATGTCGAAAATAAATTTTAGAAACAAGAGGTGTGTGACGTCACAGAGTAAAAAGGCCGTATAACTAGGAAAAGGTGCGTTGAATCGAAAAAATAATTAAAAAAATCTCCCCACATTCGTGGTTCTGATTGTCCATTCTGCGTTGAATGGAAAAGGTCCGAAGTCCGTATGTCGAAAAACAAAAAGGTTAGTCAAAAATTGCAACAGCAGTAGCGAACGCATTATTTTATCTCTTTATTGATTGATGATTTGTTGTTTTTTTTTTAAATAAATTTCGTATTCAACTACTCCTTGAGGTTCCAGCAATTTTACATTGTGTTAATTTTTTTGAACACCTTGTGTCACAAATATGAGCACTACCAATGGCATCCATGATATGCAACACTTGTGCCAATAATTATTTTACCTATCTAAAGAAATCAACAATAAGAGAGCGCAGTACCCATCTAAGGATACACAACCTGTATAATGCAATTATTTTAAATATAGGTGTTAATATGGTACCATATTGGAAGTCGACGCACAAATATAAAAACATTAATTTCAAGTTTTTGAATTCTCCCATTCCAAGGTGATATAAAATAAATAATTTATTAGGTAAATTCATAGTTTTAATTCTAACTTGATTTATTTTATGTAAAATTTAAGGCAAATGTGATTTCCAAACAAATGATAAGTCCACATCTCTTTAATTACATAATTGAAAGCATTAAATTTATTTGGCAGTTATTATTTGGCAACAAAGCCACCGCTGGAACTGCCGCCTATTAGCAAGTAGAAGAGCTACCACGCTAAATTTCATTGATGGATGCCGGCTAACAAAAGCCTGCATCCATTTCGGGTTGCCAATTTCTAGCAATTAAGAAGCAGTCTGTGGCGATAAGCTATATTGTCTGTGGAAATACTTTGTTGTTGTTTTCCAATAATGCTATTTATTCAAAACTTAATACTAACCTGTAACCGCTGTTCCATTCGAAATTATCTAATAAACTCCATGCAGTATATGCGGTCAGCTTCACTCCATCTTCGTGTATTGCTTTCAAAGCTTCACTTAGATACGTCTGCAAAATAAATGTTCCAAACTGTGTGTTCATTTTTTTTAATAACAACATATAAATTTGAATTTGATTTACTACATTCTCCTCTACACTGTTATTTCTTTAAAAACTATGTTCCGCATATATATTTTTGTACTTTGTGTGTAATTTGTTTTACCTGGTAATAATTAATTCTTCTTGTATCATTAATTGTATCTGGTTCATCTGCGTATCCTTGTTCGGTTACGGCTATCTCAGGATCGTTATAGTTTTCTTTTATATATACAAGAAGCTGTCTAAATCCTTCAGGATAAACCTGGAAGAATAATGAAATAAATATTCATTTAATCATAGGTAAATATGTTTACTTCCGTATCCGACTATAAATTCAGATTATTAGCCACATTAAATGTAACTTTCCCTGGATCCAACAAAAATACAGAACAATCATTGATTTTATTTATGTTTAGGAGCCGCTAGAGATAATCTCTCAAAATGATTTTTTCAAATCATTTAATGATTTCGCTGTGATTTCCGGAAAATAAAAATCTATCCTCTTTTACAAGTTTCAATTTTGTTTTAAATTAATCAATGCAGCTATCGTTCTCCAACTATTTTTATCTATTAAAATTTTGTATTTTATTTAGAAAATTAGGTTTAAATTAAATCAATGGAAAGAGGACAAAATAACGCCAAATTTTTTCAAGGGGACACATTCGTTGCTAGGGACACTGTTTTATAAGGTTAAGTACGCGTGATGAAACCATTAAATATCAAATACAATTTCTATTTGTTAACTAGCCTGTTATTTAACTGTTTTTTTCTTCATGCTTAGCGAACCAAAATGTTCTCACAACGTATTCCCTCAAAAAAGAAACGCACAACAATTACATACATAAGTATTATTGAGTAAAAGTAAGGTCCTTTAAATATATGTTTTTTTTTAAATGATAAGTTTAATATTCATTAATACTGCAAGGACATCAGAAAAATATTTGTTCGCCAATAATTAATTGCTGTTGGAATAAATTATTTGTAACTTTTACAATTAGAATAGTTTTAGTAAATTGGAGATTTTTGGAAGATAATGGAGTTTTATTGTTTAAATAAATAAAATCCGAAAACAGTCGAGAGACAACAGGTATTTGTAACTGATTAAATCAAACAAAATGTTTCTTTTAAATAAATAAGTAAAAATTAAATGAATTAAAAGATGTTTACCTACTACACTGTAAACAAATCGGTGTGAATAAAAGCAACGGAGTGAATCCATTGAGTGAAATTATTGAAAACATTTTCACACAATATTGACCATTTTGATAATTTTACTCATTTGTGATAATATATGAACTAAAACTGAGTACTTTCGCTCAAATATACCCGTTAAATAAATTCTGCAGATAAACTCGTATTTGGTGCACTTATAGCTAAATCCCAGTAAATGTCCTCGTTATTGAGTGACCCCACCTCATTTTATGGTTGTCGTGCATTGTCTTTGTCTATTTGCATCGTCCCTATTAGGCCATCTCGCGGCATGGTGTATGGCTTGTAGTGCTGGACAAGTGTCCGGTTAATCCGGTTATTCTGGTGAAAATTATATTTAAATGCAGTGTTTGGATTACAATAATTAAAAACAGTAATATTCCGATTAATATTTGCTTAATTAAAAGGATAGTTAAATTGTTACCTATACTTACGTATCTGCAACGGACAATATAGGTTATGGCAAGCTATTTGTCTGATCAGTTAACCAGTTCCTTTAATCGGGACCTAAAATATTATCTCTAATACATACCTGTGTAGAAACCACTGTGGCAGCTTAATAGTTTATGACTTTAACGCAATGATATTTAAATTAAAATTCAAAAAGAATATAAAGTGGTGCAAAACTACTTCACATAGTAATGAAACGGAAGCAACCACGCCCCCCCGCAACAAGCCCAACCCCCCCCCCCGTTCTAGGGTGCCGCTTCGCTTGAAATTTTCTAAGTACAAAATTACTCAGTAATAGTTAAATTTTAAATCATATTAGAGAAAAATCAACTCTTAATTAGTTTTACATACTCAGAATAGAGTCAAAAGTCACTCACTTAATAGTTAGCAGAAACTCGGATTTGAGGAAAATTCACTCACTTCTGTTGCAATTGTTTCACTCATAAAATTTACATTGTTGAGTAAAACTGAGTTAATTTGAGTGAAAGTTTTTTACAGTATCTATATAATCAAATATGGGTTGTATTAATGAGACATTTTTCTGATATAGTAAAAAATCTTATAAAAACGTTAGTATCCGATTTCGATAACGAGGAATATAGAAATGCATGTTTTTATTATTTTTTGGAGGGACCAAAGTGCAAGAAGGTGAACTCTCATCGAAGGATTAAAAGGAACTTTCGAACTTGGCATACATTCTGTGGTTGTAATAAATGAAAAATAATTCATATATTATAAAGCTATCAAATTTTGCACTAAACACTGTTTGCATTTGTTTAGAGATATTTAAAGTCAATTTAATCCAGGAACGTCTGAAAGTGACACTGAAAATAAAATGCTACACTTTAAGAAAAATTACACTTATTTTCACTCAATTCCGGTCAATAATGTGTCAATTTCTGTCCACCCGACTGAGTGAAATTTTCCTCTATTAGTGTGAGTAGGTACAACTAAAATTTTATTAGTGAAACTATTAGTTTTAGTTCAAATATTATGAAAAATGTTTAAAATTATCAAAATGTCCAATATTGATTGAAAATGTACTCAATACTTTCACTCAATGGAATCACTTAGCTTTCATTCAAACGGATTTATTTACAGTGTAATGGACCTATCACACTTATATGTAATGTACGGTATACATAGTTTGCTAAATAATTACAGAATACTGTGTTGTAGTTACGTGATGTAGGTAAGTCTGTGCAACCTGGAATGCAACCGTCAGTATGTACGAAACATCTTAAGTAAAGGTCTTCTCCTATCAATGTGAAGGGAAGAATTAATTATTGTCGCTACATGTATCTTTCTACCGCTTATGAATAAAAAGGAAAATAACATACATATTTTTACAATATTTTAAACCTTCTATGATTCCTTTATCAGTTTTTGATTTTTTTATTTCCATCTGACTGTTTTTTGCATTTATTGTCCAAAGACATGGCAAACATTTATATAATTTTTAATTATATGGTTAAAATTTGATGTCTATACAGGGTGTAGCGTGTATAACCTATAAAAATTAAACAAATATCATCAAGAAGCTGTCTTCCTGATGATATTTATAATAGAAAACTCTTATACGAAACAGTTCTTCTTCACGTTTTTTTTTTTCTAAATTAAAGTTCATTTATTCAACGAAAATGAAGGCCGACCCTGTGTTATTTATTAAAAACTTTGGAAATATTTTTATGCGACCCGAGACGCAACCTTATAATTTAAGTCTGTATAATCTAATACTAAAAGAAGGTTAGGTTACATTGTCAAAAAATTTGTGCAGTCAACTGATTTTGTATTCATTATTCACTTAATTATTAAATATTAAGTATCGTCCATCGACCTATCAGTGTTAAAAAGTGACAGATTCCAGACAAAATTTTTATTTTGTAATTCCATGATAGTGACAGTGTAATTTTTATAAAGAAGTAAAACATAAGAATAGCGTGCCTATTACATTAAAAACGAGATTCTTATAACTTTGCTTAATTTTTTTGTTTGTGCACAAACTAGTTTTACAATGCACCGAGAAAACAATGCATTTACTACTTCCCAACGTGTTGATATGGTGTTAGAGTATGGTGCAGCCGGAGAAAATGCGCTCGTGGCAACTAGGTTGTACCGGAAATGATGGCCACAACGTCACCTCCCATGTGCAAATACAATCCTACAGTGCGTTCAGCGGTTGCGAGATACATGAAGTGTTATTCCTCGAGGAGAAGGACGTGGTCAGCAAGTGAACCTTAATGTTGAAGATGCAGTGTTGGAAGATCTTGACGAATACCCCACAATTAGTACTCGACGACTTGCACAGCAAGTAGGAACCTCATCTCGTACCGTACATCACATCGTAAGGCGCCAGCTGTTGCACCCCTATCATCTGCAACCAATTCAACAGATTTTACCCCCGGATTGTGATCAACGAATACGTTTTTGCAGATGGTTTTTACGGCAATGTGCTAATCAAGACTTTCCTGCTTATGTTTGTGTAACAGATGAGGCGACATTTACCTGTGATGAAGTGAATTTCCATAAATATGCACATATGGTCCGATGAAAATCCTCACGCGATTAGGGAAACTCATTTTCAACATCGGTAAATGTTTGGGCTGGCATAATAGGCGATGTACTTATGGGTCCCTATTTCTTTTAAAGGACGACTAAATGGACTAACATATGCTGACTTTTTGGAGAACCGGTTGCCTGAATTATTGTGACAATGTGGCATTACAAGTTAAGTCACGCATGTTTTACCTTCAAATGGGGCTCCTCCACACAATACTCAAGAAATAACGACACTTTTGAATGAAATGTTTCTTCAGCGATGGATTAGACGCTCCAATGGATTTTTATCTTTGGAATCACTTGAAGTTATTGGTTTGCAATACTCCAATTGTAGTGGAAGAATTGCGAAACCGTATAGCTGCTGACAAAATTAGGGGAATACCTGGAATTTGGGAAAATATTCGCCAAAATTGGGTGCCATGCCTGTATCCCGCTAATGAGGATCAATTTCAACATTTTCTCTAGAAATGGTAAGTTTTATTTCATTTTGTTCCATATTTTAATGGAGTTTGTTTAGTGCACGCAGTGGGCAACTACAGATGCTTATGGATGTGGTTTTGTTTGCGAACTCTTGCAGCAACAACAATGCATTTAATATAGTAATTACTATTAATCATTATAATAAAAAAAATTTTTAAATATCTATTTTTCTTAGTTTGTACTTTTACATTGAAAAATTTCCCAAACATTGAGAAATATCTTTCTATCTTTCAACGACAATTTGTTTATGCGGCTGATCTACAGCACGTAACTCATCGTACAGCACACGGATAAGACCGTTCCAGAGAAAATATTTTCATCCATAATTGAACTTAATTTACGAAAAAAAAAACGCAAAAACGGAACTTTTTCGTATAAGACAAATATCGTTAGGAACCTGTAGTTTTTTATAGATTATACACACCACACCCTGTATACATATTATTTTATTATTAATGGAAGAGGAAAAGCTGTATAGTAATATCTTCACTTGACTAATGTTTAACCTTCCCAAGAAAAGGTTGGAAATGTATTGCATCACTAGTTGCACAAACTTACCTGCACCTGTGCCCACATAACAGTATTCAGTATTTATTACGCAACCTATGTCGTACAAGCAAATCGTTGTTGTGTAGTAGACTCAGTCCGTTTAAAAAACCAATAACCAATTATTTTATACTGGAATACTACACACCGCCAGCCAGCTTGCTGCCGAGCCTTCCCATGAGGGATCCTTTTTTGCATCGAGTCCATCGTCGTTTTCATAGCTAGCATCCAAAACCAATGAACTATTGTCGCTTATTATAGCACTAGTGTAGTGGTTGATGGCAATAAAATCATATGCGCCTTTTATTTGAACCCTCTCTGTAAGCGTGAATATCGGCAAACGTGTAACTGGGTATCCCTGTAGGGCACTGTAATTTCTAATGTAGTCTATCATGGTACGAGGGTAGTCTCCGTAGACCAGTGGGTTTAGGAACCATCCTAACTGAAATATAATTAATTTGATGTAATTGCATTAAGTAGATTCTTTTTGGAAGGAAATATATTGTGGGTCTAAATGATCTTTTTTTAGGTTGGAAGTTACAACTCTGTTTTAGGGAATTTTTATTCCATTGACGAATTCTCTAAACATTATTTTGTTTTGAACAATATCACAAATTACATTTGTTATGAAGTATTATAAGAACATTACATAACTTTATATTGTTTTGAAAATTCTACATTTGGGACATCGTTTGACCAAATTTCTGAGAGAGATCTGATTTGAGACAATACCTAGTGTACGTACAACAAATATATATTTTTTACTCTTTACAATGAATAAAGTAACATAAAGTAACACTTGCGTCTTGACATATTCTCTTAGGTAAGAAGGTAAGAAACAAGGTAAAAAACCAGCATTTGCTCGTCTTCGTTTGTTATAAAAATGCCTCTATACGAGATTTATTTATTTAAAAGAAGTAGGAATTATCTAAAATTGAAATATTTTTTTGTATATAGTATTTAGTATGTAGTATTTCATGTTAGTAAAATTGTAATGGAGATTTTTTTGTAACAATCATTTGGCAATGTACAGAACTACCGTAGTATAGGTTTATTGTACTGAACTTCTCATTTTAATTCAGCACCCATTCAAGTGCCATGGTGCCTTGCACTAATTTATGTGATTGTGTAGTCAAACCAATTTTTGGTTGTCCATAAAAAAACTGTCTTCTGCAGTCTAATGCTTTCAGTCGCACATGACAGGAAGCCTGTTTCTGTCGCTCTATTGCAAAGTATGCATTCCAGGTTTCCTTCATGCAACCAAATTCTGATTACTGGCCCACATATAAAACAGTGTTCTATTAGGAAACCTACCATTATATGTAACTGATTCCTGTCTAATGATAGTTCTTCAGTATTCTTCACTGATGATTTTTTGTGAAGATCTTACTATGTTCAAACCTGAATAAGTTGTTCCAGTATCTCTTCTGCAGATTGCTGATCTGTGTGTAATGTGTGTACTGTGGTTTTTAACACCAGCCCAGGGCAGGTTCCGAATGTAAGGAGTTAGCGAAGTTAGGTGAATTTATTATGGTGTGCCATAGCATTAAGTTCTCGCAAGCATTCCCATAACAGTTTGGTATTTGTTAGTGCCGTTTGGGAAGCCTGACAGTCTGTAAAATGCTTATTCCTTTGGGCCCATGTTCCCTACATTTTCGCTTGGAAGAAGGAAGTACACCAGATAATAGTTACTGACTATTTTTCTTAATTATCATCCCAAAGTTTTTCTTAAAATTAAATTTTGAAATATGGAATATTATCTAACCATATTTGTAATATATTATTCCTTAAGATTTTTAATTCTTACAAATGTTCTAGATCTACACGAATGCCTCTTGGTGTATGTGGCAGTTTGGCTGGTGAGAGGCAAGTCCAATAGAGTCTTCATAACCGGTGTTAAGTGTAGTTTTCATTGCTCTCATTACTGCTTTGAAATTAATATACTGCTTAAAACAGTAGTAGAGGTCCGCTGCTGTATCTTAATCCACTATTCAAGGGTGCATATGTCATCATGGGTCTAACAATCATGATTTATGTACAGTACATTATTTTTGGTTTAGTTTTCATAGCCTGCTTTGAGCTTGTTTGGCTAACATGAGGAAAAACTCTGACGTCTTTTTAGTTTTATTAAATTGCTGGTTCCGATTAAATCTTGCGACTAAATTGACAGAGATATTTTTGTGTTGTAGTTGGTTGCTTCCAAGTTCTAGTGGTTATTCTTCTAGCAAACGTTACTCCTTATTTTGACAATATTCATCGCCTCCTGCATTTGTGTCATTGTTGCATTGTTCAATTTACTCTGAGAAAGAACGACCAAATTATTTATATATCCCAGACATGTATATCCCCGTGGATCATGTTCTACAGTAGACGAGACAGTACTTCTCTTCCAATGCAGCAAGTCTCACCTACTCCAATTTCATGCTGACCTTCGGGAAGTACTATTTTTTTTTGTCTACACTCCTACCACATGGACAAACTGTTCTTGATATAGAGATTGGTTTATACATACCCTTGATATGCCCATCTAACAGTTTTTCTAAAGTGTTAAATATGACAGACATAATTTATTGATCTCAAAGTCTTTACTGCCTCCTACCCGAATTTGCTATGTTTGGGAATGAAACAGATTTCGATTAATCTCTAGGTCTCGGGTAGATATCTCAGTGCCAAACTTCTCCTAAGAATCGTAGAAAGCCTATTACTAAAAAATGCCATCTGGTCCTAACGACTTATATGAATCGAATAAATTTATTTTGTCTAAACTTATTACTCGCTTTGCAATCTA
Source organism: Anoplophora glabripennis (assembly GCF_000390285.2). NCBI lineage: Eukaryota > Metazoa > Arthropoda > Insecta > Coleoptera > Cerambycidae > Anoplophora > Anoplophora glabripennis. Next base: position 94,362 of record NW_019416472.1, on the reverse strand, counting down.
CAATTTCTGAGAGTCCAGTTCTATGTTTTGGTATTCCTAGGCTTTATGACCTAGAGTTACAGATTGGTTATAGGAAATTCGAGAAAGTGGATCTCAAACAATTTTCTTATTGTGTCCTCTTCCCCTTCTGTATGCCCATTTCCCTCTTTTGTTTATGGTGTATATCGAGCTTGTAGTCCCTTAGAGATAATTTTGTTTCCGACAAATTCCGGAGTTCCTTTAATGTCATCACAGTGCCTTCTTTAAGAATTTCTTTCAGATTTCCTTAAAGTTTTATTGTACTAGACAAACGACGCTTATATTCATCCCGCCCTCTTTTTTAGTTTCATTGAAGTTTTCGGAACTAAGGTACACTTCTGCTGGTAATATTGCTTGTAGTGACTACTAAAGTAATACCATCCTACACTTGTCCAAACCATGTTTCCGTGGTTTCTTTATGATAGGTTTTATGTGAAGTGCCAGTTCATTGAGAAATGTATGGATTTGTTTCTGATTCGATATAAATTAATAATTTTAATTAGGTAATGTACTCTTTGATTAAGTCAGGCAATTTGAAATTTGGGGCAAAACAAAAATAGTTAATTTAATGTCGGGGTACATTATACTAAGGATCTGCCTTAATAGAGTTGTTAATAAATATTACAAGCATCTATTAAAACGTTTAATCAGCTTACTATATATTGCACTGAGAATACAAAACAAACCTATAAAAAGCAAAATAATCTCTTGAGATTAACGTATTCGTAATTAAATTGATCCTAAATGCAGATAAGACCGGATTATGCATTTATATTTCATAAAGATTTAAGATCAATCGAATAAATACCTAACGTCTTAAGTAACAGTGAAACCGACAACAATAGGGATTAATTGATTCAAAGTTCGGAGTTTTATTTTTCATCAGAAATGTATTTAAATAGTTATAATCGTTTCACCGAAAAATCTTTATTGTGGATGTTCGATTTTATAGATTAGATTAACTTTAACAGGTTATAATCATAGTTGCCCTATTAGTGCGAAAAATCTGGAAAGAAGTAAAAGTAATCATCAGTCGTTTACGTTTGACAATAAAACACAAAATTCAAACATCAGAATGCTTTGAAGTATAATTTCTCAGAAACTATTTGAGATATCAAGAAATATCAAACATCAGAGAACTCGTGTTTAAAATGGATATCTAACGAAATGTTACTCCATACCAAGGTACCTATATACCTTGCTATTTAAAAAAATGCGTTACATTATATCCGCACAGCGATTAGCGACCATCAAAACAAGCGGGACAAAGAGCAAAATTAACCTCTTCCAGTATTTTACAAACAAATACATAATAAAAGTTTTAAGAATTTTATACCAAACTTTTGGGAGATACGTAACGGAAAAAATTGGTTATAGAAAATCGCTTCTGAATTTTGTACAAAAGTGAAAAAACGATAAAAATTAAAAATTTTCACTCATAAAAACATTATTTATCATTATTGAGGAAATTGTAACTATTCCTAAAAGGTATCAAAAAACCGAGATGAAGACATTTGTTTATTTCACTAAGATGTGCAAGCCGCCAATCAAAATTGCCTAAATTGTATATTTAAAAGAAAATTAAGAAAAATATAAACAGAAAAAACAACGATTACATGAAGTTATTAACCCCGAGATTAATATGAATTTTTGGTTAATGAATGAAGGGGTTTGATCTTGTCTTGTGCATGAAAGTATTTAATTTGTTACCTACCTATTAACACATAAAAATATAAACTTATTTATGTCTATTTACTTATTATGCATGGAAAAAAAAACATTGAAAATTCACACAATTTTTACCAAAAATTTGGACAGACATAAATTGTGTGCGCAACTAGCAATAGATACCTAAATAAAGATAATTGTAAAGTCAGTCGTAGATAAATAATACACCACATATACATAAAATAATTATGTTTGCGATGTTTTTATTAAGTGATAAAAGTGTGAAAACGTACGAAAGGTAAAGAATGCCGATTTGTAGATAAGAATATTGAAAAATCCTTATTAAATAATGATGGGACAGTAACTAATCCTCTCATGACAAGGACAAGTAAAATACTCACCTCAAAATCCATTTTTCTTTTAGCTGCTGCGATATCTTCTTCGGAATCAGTTTCTGGTATGCCATATTCTGCGTTTAGTGCTAAAGAAATTCTACCTACAAGAAAGTTTTTATTATTAAGTAGGTACAGTAGTTATTTGTATACAGGGTGTAACGTAAAGGTTGGGAATAAATTAATCAGTGGATTCTTTAGTTTAAAAAATAAATTTTTGTCATATGAAGTTATGCTCTACGGGTTTTCTTTTCCAAGCTACAGGGCGTTAAAAAATATAAAAAAAAATTAGTTTTTCTCCAATAACTTTCGAACATTAGAAGGTAATGGAATGAAATTTTATCCATAGCTTAATTTGATAATCCCCGAGTAACAGGAAAAAGATTGGCTTTGTAAGTTACTCAGTGGCGTGCGTACGGATTATACCGTAAGGTTTTTCGAAGAAAATTGTGGTAAGCCACTGGTGAAAACATTTTTTTGATATTTTTTTATGATCCACTTTTTATTTTAAACAAAATTACCCTCTTGCGTTTTATTCCTAGCTCTTGTCACTTTTCCGTAAATAAACGTTTTGTAAATACTATTTTTTCCCACTGCTAACATAGGAAAATGAAAATAAAAACATTATGAAGTATGCTTTGACCAAGCCACCAAAATTTGTTTTCAGATGTTTTCAGACAAAACATCAT
>NW_019416472.1:74795-91508 GCF_000390285.2 Anoplophora glabripennis | reverse complement strand
GCAAGTTGGCGGACAACATTTTCAGCATTTACTTGACTAATACCGTAAGTTTTGAAGTAAAATTAAATCGATTTTCGCATTTCTCGTCAAAAATATTGTTCGTATTTTCAAAGCTGCATATTTTCTAAAATAATGAATCGATTTTCAAAAAGTAAGAATCGATGTATAGAGAATTAAAAGCCCTTTCTAATGACCCCCCACTTGACCCCCATTCCCATTTGAAAAAATTTAGGGGATAGCACCCCCACTTAGGGGGTTGAAGATTTTGGAATGCTTTTTGAGCCAAAAGTTCTCCCCCTCAGAAACAAATTTGACCTATTTTTGGATTTTGCCGAAAAATTCTTTACTACCCTGTAATGCCTTGCGGTACGTTTTCGATGGGCTACCCTGTATAATCCGCATACCGTATAATCCGGTTAATCCAGTAATACTATAACGTTTAAAGATTACATATTTGTAGCTAACCCAATGAGAATTGTTTTGGAAACGACTATTTTTGTATGATTATTTTTCTATTGGATTAAAATAAAGAATGTAATCCTACCTCCTTGACTGTTTTTGTACTTGAGTTGGTACAGCCTATATATTTTCGTGTGAGCTCTTAGAACGTTATGACCACACAAATATTCTGTGATTCCAACTGGTACGGTCTGACCATACAAGGTCACTGTTGCATTAGGAAAATGGGCGCAAAAGGTCAGCGGTTCATTAATTGTGATCCAAGTTTTGACTCTATCGCCAAAATGTTGAAACGCCAGGTCTGCTAATTCGGTTATGTAATCTACTATCTCGGCGTTGTTCCAACTTCCCAAATAATATATGAGATTGGGTATATCCCAGTGGTACATGGTCACCTGAAAAAGTAAAGTATTCAATTAAATTTGAAGAATGAACTATTGAAAAATATTAGTTTCACAAGAAATGCGCTAAGGGAAAGTAATTGGTAGAAGTTATAAGTTCATTTTCTTTGTGTCCATAATGCGTCATTTGTTATTGTTATTCATATATTATATCTGTTCATAAAGGGTAGATGTATACTCCGTATTTTAATTTGTTTTAACTATCCATTACTTTCTTGGTCTTTTCAATGATTGATTATCGCACAGCTCACAAATCATTGTCATCTTCATAATCAACTTTATTGTTGACTTTAGCTTATCAGATTCAGTATTTTCTAATTTCGTTCTTTAATAGAGAAAATTCTTGTACCTATGATCTCAATGTTGAGAACCATTTCTAGTACAATATTTTCATTTCCAGTGCATTTATGTTGTAATACAATGTTGTTGTTCTAAATAGGTACAATTAAGATGTGTGGTCTGCTCTAAAGTTTTCCATGGTAATGTTTCAAATTCGTTTGTATATACGTATATCACACTACAACACCAAGGAATACTGACTCCTTGAATAAGTCATCAAATGTTAAATGTGTCAATGGAGAGGAAATAATACTAGTACATTCAAACACAGTTAACGACAAATCCCTTTACAGTGATACAAAATCAATTAAATAATAACTGATAATATTGCAGGAAACTACAGGAAAGACCCTCAAAAATCAAAAAACATATTAAGCATTTTTTTAAGAAAGAGATGGATAGAATTTTCGATTTGATCTTATGACGCATTTGCGGACCTATGTTCATATGAACTTTTCTTCATAGTTTAACATGTAGAATCACCCCTAGAATTATTCGAACGGTATTTCCGGACATCCTGTAGAAGTATTTACATTCTTCTCTTATTTTGTAATACAATTTAAATTAAAATAATTGGCAATTAATTTGTTCTTTTTCTTTTAAACACTAATATATGATTCCAATTGTATCTGAGTTATATGTAGAAAAATACCTACGTTTTATTATTTTGAACAAATGAAATTCGTAATATTTCTTTATAAACTGTTAATAATGTTTTTAATAATATTATAAAATAGTTATTATAAACGACTGCGGGTAGGTCTGAGTTAATGGTTTTCTATTTTATGTTTTAGTGTTATTTTCTATTACACAGGGTGTAACTTTAAGTGGGGGGGGGGCAGTTTTTTACGTGTTTTCCTGAATACCAACCTGAAATTCTTTTTTTTTAATTAAATAGTGAATTATAATCAGTTTTTTAAAATGCACTTTAATACTTGTGTACGTCGCCACTGTATGTATTATAAATACATGAATTGTAGGCAACCTACAATGCATGTGAAGGGAGATAGTGTGGGTCAACGGTGACAAAGCGAAGGGCGTCAGTTGTTTCGCATTTGGTGACAGTACATCCAACTGAATTTGAATGTTTCTCGTCGCTGGAAGCCATCAACAGATTATTTATTTTTGTGTGTTTCATTTATCATTATTGATTACAGCTTGAGTTTTTTGCTAGGTTACTTTGTTAAGTACTGTTTGTGTGGCGAACACCCATTCAACAAAAGTAACTCGCGGCGAATGGTGTGGAATTATGCGTGCGCTGCGACTAAAGCGTGCCGTTACAATGAACACGAATTGATTTTCCAGCAAGACGGAGCTCCTCCACATTACTCGCTCATTGTGCGCAATTACCTAAATGAGACGTTTTCAGGATGCTGGATAGGACGAAGAAGTGCAATTGAGTGGCCCCCTCGGTCACCCGACTTAAATCCTTTAGATTTCTTTCTCTGGGGGCACATTAAAAGCAAAGTTTACAGCACTCCACCTGATACCTTGGAAGATCTGCGAGGACGAATCATTAATGTATGTCGCGAAGTAACACCGCAAGTGCTCCAGAATGTTCGACAACGGTTTGAAGACAACCTGTATCATTGTATGCAAGTTGGCGGACAACATTTTCAGCATTTACTTGACTAATACCGGAAGTTTTGAAGTAAAATTAAATCGATTTTCGCATTTCTCATCAAAAAGATTGTTCGTATTTTCAAAGCTGCATATTTTCTAAAATAATGAATCGATTTTCAAAAAGTAAGAATCGATGTATAGAGAATTAAAAGCCCTTTCTAATGACCCCCCACTTGACCCCCATTCCCATTTGAACAAATTTAGGGGATATCACCCCCACTTAGGGGGTTGAAGATTTTGGTATGCTTTTTGAGCCAAAAGTTCTCGCCCTCAGAAACAAATTTGATCTGTTTTTGGATTTTGCCGAAAAATTCTTTACTACCCTGTAATGCCTTGCGGTACGTTTTCGATGGGCTACCCTGTATAATCCGCATACCGTATAATCCGGTTAATCCAGTAATACTATAACGTTTAAAGATTACATATTTGTAGCTAACCCAATGAGAATTGTTTTGGAAACGACTATTTTTGTATGATTATTTTTCTATTGGATTAAAATCAAGAATGTAATCCTACCTCCTTGACTGTTTTTGTACTTGAGTTGGTACAGCCTATATATTTTCGTGTGAGCTCTTAGAACGTTATGACCACACAAATATTCTGTGATTCCAACTGGTACGGTCTGACCATACAAGGTCACTGTTGCATTAGGAAAATGGGCGCAAAAGGTCAGCGGTTCATTAATTGTGATCCAAGTTTTAACTCTATCGCCAAAATGTTGAAACGCCAGGTCTGCTAATTCGGTTATGTAATCTACTATCTCGGCGTTGTTCCAACTTCCCAAATAATATATGAGATTGGGTATATCCCAGTGGTACATGGTCACCTGAAAAAGTAAAATATTCAATTAAATTTGAAGAATGAACTATTGAAAAATATTAGTTTCACAAGAAATGCGCTAAGGGAAAGTAATTGGTAGAAGTTATAAGTTCATTTTCTTTGTGTCCATAATGCGTCATTTGTTATTGTTATTCATATATTATATCTGTTCATAAAGGGTAGATGTATACTCCGTATTTTAATTTTTTTTAACTATCCATTACTTTCTTGGTCTTTTCAATGATTGATTATCGCACAGCTCACAAATCATTGTCATCTTCATAATCAACTTTATTGTTGACTTTAGCTTATCAGATTCAGTATTTTCTAATTTCGTTCTTTAATAGAGAAAATTCTTGTACCTATGATCTCAATGTTGAGAACCATTTCTAGTACAATATTTTCATTTCCAGTGCATTTATGTTGTAATACAATGTTGTTGTTCTAAATAGGTACAATTAAGATGTGTGGTCTGCTCTAAAGTTTTCCATGGTAATGTTTCAAATTCGTTTGTATATACGTATATCACACTACAACACCAAGGAATACTGACTCCTTGAATAAGTCATCAAATGTTAAATGTGTCAATGGAGAGGAAATAATACTAGTACATTCAAACACAGTTAACGACAAATCCCTTTACAGTGATACAAAATCAATTAAATAATAACTGATAATATTGCAGGAAACTACAGGAAAGACCCTCAAAAATCAAAAAACATATTAAGCATTTTTTTAAGAAAGAGATGGATAGAATTTTCGATTTGATTACACCTCAAAACCCTAAATGCAAAGTTTCATTATTATATTTTATACAGGGTGTTCACAAAATAGGTGCAAACTTCGAAAAATTTCACTCATTGCAGTGTCCTGTATTAAGAGCGGAAAATATTTTATATAATAGGTATTTTTTCATAATTTTATTTACCGAAGGTATATCCATGCAGTTTCATCGATTTCACTCATACAGGGTGCTCACAATAAGACAGCCAAATTGCACATTATTTTTAATATACCAGGAATGAGTTTCACAACGAAATAAAATTTAAATATGTATTACTATTTTTTATTAGCCCACCATCATTTGCACTGTTCAATTCGTCTCCTCTTATTTCCAAAAGAACAGAGAAGATTTATGTAATAGAATTAGACAAGCATGTCGACAAATAATACCACAACAGTTGAGGAGAGTTTGAAGGTGGGTTAATAGAAAATAGTAATATTTAAATTTGATTTCGACTCATTCCTCGTATATTAAAAATAATGTAAAATTTGGCTGTCTTATTGTGAGCATCCTGTATGAGTGAAATCGATGAAACTGCATGGATATACCTTCGGTAAATAAAATTATGAAACAATACATTCAAAATATTTTCCGCTGTTAATACAGGACACTGCAATGAGTGAAATTTTTCGAAGTTTGCACCTATTTTGTGAACACCCTGTATAAGATGCAATAATGAAATTTGTATTTAGGGTTTTGAGGTTTGATCAAATCGAAAATGCTATCCATTTTTTTCTTAAAAAAATGCCTAATATGTTTTTTGATTTTTGAGGGACTTTTCTTAATAATAGTAGGCCGTGGAAAACATCACGTCAAAAAATATAATATCAAAAAGTAGGCCTTTTTGAGTACTATCACATAAAAAAAAGAATTTTGAAAATCGGCCATCGCCATCCTAAATACGGAGATGTACCGGCTTTAAGTGAAACACACTGTATATAATTTTAATAATTACAGTTAAGAACGTGTATACCCAGAAATGTTTGCATTGTATCATTATAAAATGGAAATGTGAGAAAATTTTACACCAATAAAATCTAAAGTACACATGTAAAGGATGTCTTTTTTAATTTTGATTTAACACTTATGTTAGTTAAACGTGTTTACACCTACAAAAAAAATAAACATCAAATGTCTTCTTTACTACTGGTTAAAGTTATTTTAATTTTAACAAACGTTTTTAGCAAAATACTTGTCTTACAATCTCTTCATATTCGCACTGAGTGTTATCAAGTGTGAAATATCATTTTTTATTTGAATATGTTTGATGAAATAATATATTTCCATTAGAATGAAACAGCGAAAGAAAGACAGTGTAAGAAAAGAAACTAGATATAAAGGCGGGCGTCTATTAATGTTTTAGTTAATTTATTTATTTTTAAATTCCTTACCCACGGTTCTATTCCTTCTGCTAGCAAACCATCAATAAGGTTGTTATAATACTCAATTCCAGCTGGATTCACTTCATTAGCGAAACCATTCGGTAACAATCTAGGCCAAGATATGGAAAACCTATAGTAGTTCACTCCTAGTTCTTTCAGAGCTGCAATGTCGTCTTGGTATTTGTGGTAGGAGTCGCAGGCGACGTCACCAGTGCTTCCATCTAGTATAAAATTCGTGTTATGGACTATATAGTCCCATCTACTTTCACCTTTCCCATCCTCATTCCACGCCCCTTCGATCTGATACGCAGAAGTAGCCGCTCCAAAAAGGAAGGAGTCTGGAAAAGTCAGTGTGCTAATCTCTTGACATGTGGTCCTGCAAGCAAGATTATTCACAAAATAATCGCTGTTTTAAAACTAAACCGTATATATTTCGTATTTATTAAAAGATTTACATAATATGTAACCAAAATATTTGACGAAATTCGAATTTCGTCATGTAAATTCCATTCGTTCTGTTTCATTCACATTTAACACGATTAATTAAATATTTTAATAATACGTTGACGTTTTGACACTTTCAGCAATAATTAACGTTTTAGCATTTATTTAAGAAAAGAAAGGTACACTGTAGTTACACATAGTAGCCATTTATATAGGGTGATCCATTAAGGGTACGGAGCGGCTCTATGTGGGAAACTAATGGTGCTACGATGATGGGGTAAAAAATGTAGTAACAAATAAGGCCAAAAGAAATTGATTTAAAATATTTTCAAGTTTGTAACTTCACCGCTAGGGGGCGCAACTTCTATAGTGTTACAGAAAATTGTCGTTTTTTCGAAATTTCGCTTATATAACTTAAGTTGAAAATACACGTTTTAGTAACACTGTTAAACCCTTCATAAGTTTTGTTTGAACTTTTTTTTTATTATTACATAGCAACGCCAGTATGAAGGACGCCATATCGAAATTTTTAAATTGTCCTAACTTCTAAATGCCTCAATCGATTTCTATAAACGAGGGGTATTGTTAAAGAACTTTTAATAAATTTTATATTTACGATTTGGGAATAAAAATATTATTTTCCTGTGCAAGATAGAGACGCTAATTAGAAAAGTTTTGTAAATGTCTCCGTTTACTAAAAAAATTAAATGCAACGATATAGTCGTTTTCCATGATTTGATAGGTCATTTATTAAGGAAATCAAATACACAAACCGGAGGTCGATATCTTTTTTCGCTTTCATGTTATTGGTAAAATAGTGAAGTTGTGCTAGAACATCCTCCTTTATGTAGGTAGTTCTCTAAATGACATTGACATAGCCCAAAATTAAATTGTAAAACTATACCAAGCGTGTCCTAAAAAAGTATTTGCTTTATTTTTGAATTTATTTAATATGTAAGTACAATTTTTGATTTTCTTTAATTTCATATATCTGAGTATTTATAAAGATTATTGTTTCCATAACGAGGCAGGCTATGCACTATGAAAATAGACGAATGAAAAATTATGTCAAACGATATGTGACAGCTCTTGCTTCGCGCAAAATTAGTGAGACAAGTACTTGTGTTCCATATCTCCAGGGTCTCTAACTAATTCCCTTAGACTTATTTGGGGATTTACATGGACACAAGCTAACACAGTCAATAATATTATCTTCCGCTCTTGCACGGCGATATTTTCATACAGAATGTAGCGGCATCTGGCTAAATGCTGAAATACTTCTCTGGAGTTGCGTATTCTGCGAGAGTATCGCAAAGCATATTCTCTTGAAGCTATGAGGCATTTTCCAAATATTGAAAATAAAATAAAAAATATAAACATATCATACGCTTCCACATCCGTAAGACATTTTCCTTGTTCACAAGTACTCTTCCAACACAAATGACACTAATTTTGTACGAAGCGAGAGCTGTCACATATCGTTTGACATAATTTTTCATTTGTCTATTTTCATAGGACATAAATTTTCTGTAATACTATTGCAGGTGCGCCCCCTAGCGGTGACGTTACAAACTTGAAAATATTTTAAATCAATTTCTTTTGGTCGTATTTGTTAATAGATTTTTACACTATAATCGTAGCACTTCTAGTTTCCCATGTACAGCGTACCGTTAATAGATCACCGTGTATAGTCTCTAATTCTCAGAAAGGTAGAAAAAATGAAATAGCTTGGAAAAAGAAATTAGGAGCAGAAATTGCTACACATATGTTTGTGGTAAATCAAAAACTAAAGCTGCTTGACATTATTTAATGAAATCGCTTTAATTCTAAAAAATGTTTCTCTAAGACTTAAGCATCCTATATCCTGTAAAGTGTTTGTAGACACATGTGCATAATTATCTACTATATTTGATAATACAGCCCCATAAAAAACAGATTTCAGTACTAGAGACGTGAGTACATAGGTCTTGTGCATTTTTTGATGCTGAATCCGAATTCGCTGCTCAAAAACCGATTTACCAAGGCATTTTTTTAGCAAATCTCTGAAATATTCCCTAAACTAGGGTAAAGCTTTATAATGAAATGCTACAATTTGTAAATATTTTGAGAAAACATCTATATCACTACATCACTACATGACTACATATTATAAAACAAGTCCTCCGCCGCGTCTGTCTATCTGTCTGTTCGCGATAAACTGAAAAACTACTGCACCGATTCTCAAGCTGTATTCACCAATGGATAGAGTGGTTCTCGAGGAAGGTTTTAGTATATAATTTGTTAATTTGTAATATTTGTTGGAGGTGTCGGAAAAAATGAGCCGTCTGGGAGCTTTCAACGAAAACGCTGCTTAAACCCTTTGAGATATAACAAAATAATGTTTGGTGGAATTGTGTATCTTATATAGGTCTACAGAAAAGTCCGCGATGGCATATGTCTATCTCTTAAGGATAACATACTATATTCATTTTAATACTTTAAAAAATGGGCAATTATAAAGCGATAATTGGAAAGCTATTTACACAAATACGGTATTAATCCTTATTATTTTAAATACGTTAGTTGGCTTAAGCATTTCATGAAGATTATTTTTTCTCTTTACACCATGCAAATTAAATGAATACCTGAAGAGATATAGCAAAATCAAATTAATGCCCAACGAAATTAATTTCGTGTCGCCGTGATTCGACCGGGCCGCGCGGGCGCCCCGTGACCCCGCGCCTCGCGTCCGAGCCGGGGGGTTCCGAAAGATTATGTAGTGTATCAATGTATGGTGGAATTGTGTATCTTATATATGCCTACAGAAAAGTCCGCGTTGGCATATGTCTATATGTTAAAGATAACATACTACCTATATCCATTTTAATACTTTAAAAAATTTGCAATTATAAAGCGGTAATGTAAAAGCTATTTACACAAATACGGTATTAATNTTGAGACTAGATTCTTTAATAGCTTCGTTAACCCACTGTTTTCCGGTTCCTTTAGGTACACATTTGGAAACTCGTGGACAATTTGCATTAAAATGATACATAAGAACTCTATGAAAGTTGTTAAATTTCGCCTCGGTGCCACGAGCCTGGTAGGTATCAATCCACGATTCATTTGACAAGGCAGTAGCAAAACTGTTCATATTTACACTACCGCATAATCTAGTATCAAAATAAATGTCACTATTTACAATGGTGTTATGTTTAATTGAAAAAAGAACCGTACGATGATCAGAAATTGTGTTGTCGTGTACAGATGAATTACAGTACACATTGTTAATGTATACGTGGTCAAGAATGGCCCGACTTGTACGACTTATTCTAGTTGGCTCAAATACTCTGGAACTAAGACCACACGAATCAAGCAATTGTGCAATACAGTCCAGTTCACTTCTTGACATAGAGTTAGTGTTAAAATCACCCATCAAAAATACGTCATAATAGATTTTTACCCTATAATCGTAGCACTTCTAGTTTCCCATGTACAGCGTACCGTTAATAGATCACCCTGTATAGTCTCTAATTCTCAGAAAAGTAGAAAAAATTAAATAGCTTGGAAAAAGAAACTAGGAGCAGAAATTGCTACAAATATGTTTGTGGAAAATCAAAAACTAAAGCTGCTTGTCATTCTTTAATGAAATCGCTTAGCGAAATTAATTTTTAATTCTAAAAAATGTTTCTCTAACACTTAAGCATCCTATATCCTGTAAAGTGTTTGTAGACAGATGCGCATAATTATCTACTATATTTGATAACACAGCCCCATAAGAAACATATTTCAGTACTAGAGACGTGAGTACATAGGTCTTGTGCATTTTTTGATGCTGAATCCGAATTCGCTGCTCAAAAACCGATTTACCAAGGCATTTTTTTAGCAAATCTCTGAAATATTCCCTAAACTAGGGTAAAGCTTTATAATGAAATGCTACAATTTGTAAATATTTTGAGAAAACATCTATATCACTACATCACTACATGACTACATATTATAAAACAAGTCCTCCGCCGCGTCTGTCTATCTGTCTGTTCGCGATAAACTGAAAAACTACTGCACCGATTCTCAAGCTGTATTCACCAATGGATAGAGTGGTTCTCGAGGAAGGTTTTAGTATATAATTTGTTAATTTGTAATATTTGTTGGAGGTGTCGGAAAAAATGAGCCGTCTGGGAGCTTTCAACGAAAACGCTGCTTAAACCCTTTGAGATATAACAAAATAATGTTTAGTGGAATTGTGTATCTTATATAGGTCTACAGAAAAGTCCGCGATGGCATATGTCTATCTCTTAAGGATAACATACTATATCCATTTTAATACAATGGGCAATTATAAAGCGGTAATTGGAAACCTATTTACACAAATACGGTATTAATCCTTATCATTTTAAATAAGTTAGTTGGCTTGACCATTTTATGAAGATTATTTTTTCCCTTTACACCATGCAAATTAAATGAATACCTTAGGAGATATAGCAAAATCAAAATAATGCGCAACGAAACGAGGTAGATAGATATATCGTGAATTATTTTAAAATTAATATTAGGGTCACATTAGATGAAAGATGATTGATTTTTTGTTTGTTACGATTTAACTCAAAAACTACTCAACCAATTTTACCGAAAGCTACATCTCCTGGGAGTAACATAGGCTATTTTATATTTACCCGTGCGAAACCGGGGCGGGTTGCTAGTTTTAAAATGATATTTTGAACATTGGTAAGAAATATGTGCAAATTAAATCCACATCCATCCCTACGAGGGGGTTAATTCAGATCAATTAATTAAGATCAAATAACGAATGTTAGTGCAGAACAATGTGAAAAACCATAGCCAAAAACATAATATAACTTATCCCTCAAAGGGTTACTTACTCTTTTAACTCGCATATTTCTCTATTCAATATTTTTTCTGATTTTTGTCACCGCGGGTTTTTGAGGTCACTGATTGCGAATTTGAAGTCCGAATCCGAAAATTCGTGAACAAAAGATGCGAATCCAATATAGGAATGTAAAAATCGGAAAAGCAACCAGAATTTGAAGATTATGAATGAAACTTGTTACTCGGTGGTTTTCTAAGTCGTCGATCACGAATATAAGGTTTTAATTAGGAGCGTTAACCTATAATTATATCAATTTTATTACATTAGAAAGTTTTTTTGATTTATCAATGTACATAGTTTACCAGTTTATGCAAGATATAAAAGTGAGATTTCAACAAATTTGAAGTGATTTTACTGCTACAATAATGAACAGCAAAATTTTGTAAAATATTTGTAGTTTTATAGACTGCATATTTTCTTTAAGAGAAATTTTTCGCATGTTTGCATTTTGTTCATTTATTGTTTTTTATACAGAACGAGAGATAATTGCTATAAAAGTGAATTATAGATTACTGGAATGAAAGTAAAGTAATAAAAATATGATTCCATAGATATAAAATACAATATAAATCGATATAGGTACTGTGATAAAGGAATAATATAATTTAAGAATGTGAAAACAATCAAATAATCTCAGAGGGAAGTTTTGTTTGTAAACAATAATGCCACTTTACTATTGGTTGGTTCAAATTCAAGGTCTCACGAAGTTACCTCATATTCTTCACTTTAGATCGTTTAAAGAAAGATTCATTTTCGTGAAAAATACTTTTTTACTTTTTTTTATCAGTCATGTCTAATTTCTAATGATATATTACAATAACTCTTCGAAAATAACTTAAAATCTTATATGTATTACATATTATTTTATATCGCAACCAGTCAAATCAGTCAGCAGTACAAAATAACAAAGTGCCCTACAATCTAGCAAAATAAATACAAATATTTTAATTACTTACTTGCATCAAACAGTGCGGGATCTCTGTTTGTTAATACATTTTTTGTCCGTCCAATTTTAAAATTAATAGGCATTACCTCTTTGTTTAATTCTCGAATATAAATTTTGATATATCACTGTAGGAAAGCAGTTACTACAGGAATAAAGCATAATCTGCTTAGGTTTTTTTCAAAGTTTGAACGTTTTCCTTATTGGGGGGGGGTTGCCCTTTCAAAAGACGTACAAAAAAAACAGTGGACCGATCATGGAGGAGGGCCAGGATGAAACCTTTTCTAATCGCTATATTACGTTGTTGTGAACAAAAAACATTAATGATATTTTTCTGTATCGATGGTCAGTAATTTGTTATTAACAAAGAACTTGCAAAATTGCGAAAACTTAAATAATCGATATGAAAACTTTGGTGTTGTATTTTGGGCAAAAATAAGCACTTTTTAACTCTTTTTTCGAAAAAAGCTTTGTTTTCGAGCTACGAGCGATTTAATGTCGAAAAATAACCAAAAGTCGCCCTTTTCAATTTATGTTCTCTCGGATTGTGTTAGAGCTTTTTTAATTTTTCTTGTTCGAGGTTACTCACCGAAAGTTATATTTCCATATTATCTATTTTTCATCCCGGCGACTTTTTTCCCTCATAAGATACGCAACTGAAAACTCGTGAAATTTATCGTTTCAACATACGCCGAGCCATGAGCCAGCGAGCTTGCGAGCAGCCGGCAATGAAAATATCGATTTGTAAACTATTGATTCAGCAACTGTATACTTTTTAATTAATGGTAATATCGTATATTATTATCTAAGATTACCAATACAAACCTCACATTTAAATGAAAAATAAATAAATTTAATTTTGTTACAAGAAATGCATATTATAATATTATATAAAAAAATACATTTATACATAATTATAAAATTTTATAACTACAGTAACTATTACATAAACAATAAATTTTCAATACGTCTCACCGTTAGTCCCTGCCTCCATATCGTCGATTCGTATTTCTAAATTTTGACTTTTTGTAAAAAGTTTAGTTATTTTCTGAACAGACCTAGTATATAATCACTTATTTTTTAGTTAGTCTGCGTTAAATTTTTTTATGTATTACTAGTCTGTAATATTGTAATAATCATCTTATTTTAAAATACTTGTATTACATGAGACGAAACACCCTAGGGCAAATTTAAAAAATTACCAGAAGTAAACTATTTCTTAATAGAAATTACAAGTAACATCTATTAACGTCAATACATATTAAATGTCAAATAAATATAATATGTAAAAAAAATCTAATTAAATAACATAGTAGCAGGACGCTAAACTTTTATTAACTAATAATGTTAACGGACATACTAATATTTGGAATAGGGACATATTTTTCTTTGGATTTACTTGTGAGAGTACATTATGACCCGTCTAACTATAGACCCATCTCCTTAACTCCAATTATATCCAAGATTTTGGAAAAGATCCTAAAGTATCAAATTAACGACTATTTTGAATCAAACAACTTATTTCACTCCTGTCAATTTGGCTTTTGTAATAAAAGGTCCACCTCACTAGCAATAAACAACTTAATGCACTCAGTTCTGAGTGGCTTTGAGAATAGAGACATTACTAATGGTACTTTATATGACCTTACTAAGGCTTTTGACTGTGAGAGCCACAACATTTTAATTCAAAAACTTTCGCGCTATAACTTTGATCCAAATAGTATCTCCCTTATTAAATCATACCTGAGTAACAGATCTCAATTTGTCTCTTTTAATGGAAGTAAATCTTCATGCTTAACCATGAATCACGGAGTCCCACAAGGAATCTGTCCTTGAGCCTGTACTGTTTCTCATTTATATAAACGATCTACCAAATAGTGATAGCATTTGCAAGTTTATCCTCTTTGCGGATGATACTACGATCCTAAATAGTGCAGGTCAGGCCTGTGTCCTTCGTAATAATATTCAAACAATATAGGATAACATTAAGCAGAGGTATTTGGTAAATAAAATGTATCTCAATCAAAACAAAACTCAATCTATTTTGTTTACTTTGCGTTATGTGCATAATGAGTTCACCAATTGCGCCTCGCAAGTGTTTCTCGGAGTGAACATTGATTGCCAAATGTCTTGGAGGCAACATGTTGATGAGTTATCTAAAAAACTGTCTAAAAATTTGTTCCTGATTAGAAGCCTTGTTAATTCTGTTTCGATAAAAACATTGCTGTCAGCCTATTATGCTATTTTGGACTGGGGTCATTCTTGTCAAGCAGATAAAATTTTTAAATTACAGCGCAAATGTATTCGCATTATGGCTGGGTTACCATATACCTTCTTAAAATGAAGGCTTTTTACTCATTTGATGGTTATTTTAATGATGATTTTGTTGCTCTTGTTAGTCCCTAGGAATACCATGTAATGTGTGTGATGTGTATTATATTTCTTTATGTATTTTGTAATAGTGCCTCTTTTTGTATCTATAGTATTTATTTGTAGTATTTTTTTCTAATGATTTATTCACATATCTGTGCTTTAGTTTTAACCCATTTTTAATTACTTATATTTTTGGTGTCATATTTCTTTTGTGACTTGTGTAAACATTTATCTTATGTTCTGGCATCAATAAATTTTTTATTATTGAGGATTTTTTTAAGAAGTAAATTAAAGCTGAAAACGTGATTGAACAAATATTTAATATTATTATTTGTACAATGCAAATATGAAACAAAATGAAAAAAGTAATATATTACTATTATCCTTACCATTTCAGTAAAACTTGCAGGCACCCAACCACTATCCACAGAGGCGGCATAATTGTTATTGAAATTATAAAATACATAAGTAACTTTTTATATATATCTAGATAAGGAAACATAATCTTTCAATACCTCCAATGAAATTAGTTTATTGATATACGATTACACAATATGGTTAATACTTAACAGGTGTTCTGTTTTAAAATATTAAAAAGAATGTACTCATAAAATTTAACTTTAAATTAAAATATCAAATAGAGTACATAAATGAGCTTAAAATTCTGTTAAAAATAAAAATAAATGGCAGTCTTTCAAAATTATTTTCACAAAGTTGTTATCTATTAATCAAGGTTCCAGACCTTCCATTACAACAATAAATAAATAATAAATAAATAAACCAAGAGGGTATAGAATAAGCATAAATGAATGAAAGTTATGTCTATCATCTGGTAGCATTTGCTAGAAAGAAAACGACTTAATGTATTAGGTATCTTTCATAATGCAGTTTTTTATAATTTTTTTCAAATATTTTCTCGAAACTCTTGATTTTAATATCCTATAACCTACATTTTCCGTAAACAAGGATAAAAATGGATAATTTTCAACAAAATATGTGTGCTATGATTCTATATTGTTGACCATTGATATCGATTTAATAGATTTATTAATTGATTTTTTATTTTATTAGCATGTAGTTAATAAATTTATTAAACCTAGATAAAACCAAAATAAGGATTTTATGACTATTTAATAAAAGAGGGGAAGTTATTTATTCTACTTGTTGATTATAATTCTTTACGAAATAAGTTATTAGTGGCTTTCAAGTACTTTTAGTTTATCTACAGTGACTACAATTTTTTGTGGTGTAGTATTATTTATATCATCATGATCACTTATTTATTAAATATTAATAATAATAGATCTTTCAATAGTGATAGTGGCTCCAGTTTGAGCTAGGTATTTACTAGTTTTTTGTTCTAATAATTTCCTCTTTCTGCCTTTTTCTATCACCATCGGTCATAGTTTGGTCTCTTAGCCTCTTTCTGTTTTCACTTAGTGGTTCTGTAACTTAAATAATTAAATTCAATAGTTCACTGATTTTCGATGGTCCAATTTACCACATGTCTAAAAATATTTTGAGGTTATAAATGTTTTTTTATGTTAGATATTTAAAATTCAAAAGAGTGTTCAATTGACAAGTATTCTTCATTGTGATAAAAGGTTTAACTAATGTAATACATCATTATATTTTAATAACGTTCTGAAACCTGTAAACAGCAGCCAATAATAGGTAAACATTGATTTATAAGTACAGGTTGATGATTTTTACTGGGAAAAATCATTAATAGTCAGTAATACCCAATCTGAAATCATTCAAGTAGCTGTTTTTATTTTAATTTTCTATTTTTATATAAAAATATACCTCGTTAAACAATAACCATAAAAAATAAATCAAATAACAGATCAAAATTGACAGATAAAAGTTGCGGAAGTAAATGAAGATTACGGAACCCTTTAATGTTATTGGTGTTCTCGGTATCTCTAATCACTAATCACTTATTATAAGTATTGTAAGTAGACATACTGTATATATATATATATATATATACCGTAAGTTGCTACTACCATCAGTAAAAAAGCAATATTAAATTGAATCGCATCTAAGTCACAATAAAATGTGTATTGAAGACTTGAATGGTATATATTGTTATCATTCATACAATACTTTTGACGAACGTTTATTGTCGTTTGAAGAATTCACTGGTAATGTAGATCCTGCAGAACTCGCTTTGGCTGGTTTCTATTACACAGGCGAGAGTGATATTGTGCGATGTTTTTGGTGTAATCTGGAAATTTATAAATGGAAAGTAGGGGATGTAGCAATTAAAGACCATT
>NW_019416472.1:59924-74225 GCF_000390285.2 Anoplophora glabripennis | reverse complement strand
ATATAGAGGATGTTCAGAAAATTATCACATGTGAAGCATTTGAAAAACAAAGTATCTTTTTTTAATTTTTAATTTTATAAAAAAAAATATTAAAAAGGTATCCCAAAAGGGAGGACGTTGAGGGGGGAATTTTATGTCTCATCTAGTGAAACATTTTCAGTTTCAATAATGATTATAATTTTTTTGTTCTATATTATTTTCTATATCAGCAAATATGCTGATATTGGAAACAGTAGGAATTGCTAATATTATACTAGAAATTATACAAAATTGTTACAGAAAAAGAGTTGAAACTATGTGTAGGAATCGGCGGAATGACGTTTGAGTAATTTTTTATTATTATCCAATATTTATGATTAAAAATAAAATTATTTAGATAAAGGTCAAACTTGAAATTTTTTATATCATAATGCAAATTTGGCTATGATAATGCAATTTAAATAAAAGAAAACAAAAATTTTAATTAAGAATGACTCAAAATAATCAACAATAAAAAAGTTTATTCTTTCCGTTACCAATTCGTGGACACATTGTACGTAAACTTCATTTATGTGTAGCATTTATAATTTTTGGCCTCGAAAATAATATAAAAATAAAGTGCTTCAAATAATTTTTATTCCACTTCTGACGTTGATACAAATTACCATTAAGGTTCATTTTCAATTACAGGTCAGTCAATTTTCTTGTAGATATTACGTTTTTATAAAATCTTGCTGATTCTTTGGGAGTTCTTGTTCTGCGTCCATCTTCGAAATCTACATGGTAGAGTCCAAATCTAATCCTATACAAATAAATATCAAATTAGAAACTGTTCTAAATCTAAAATTATTGTATATTAATTTATTACTAAAAATGAATGAAATAAAACTTTTTACTTTACTCTTTTTTACTTTACTATCATCTATTGTGAAGTTATTTTATTCCAAAAAATCGAAAACTCGCATGAAATGGAGTCAACATTATATATTTCATACAATATCATCTAGATATATTAAAAATAATATCATAAATAAAAAATAGTCATAAATAAAAAAATTAACTCTCCAAATAGCAATGACGGTAAATAAATATCTGTTATATATGGGAATACTTATTAAATATTATTGCAAATCTTCAAATAAATAATCTTCTAATGTTGTTGTTATAGGATCAATTTGAATATGCACGAGATTAAAGAATAGCAAAGTAGAAAATAAAGCACAGGGAAGCTACAGAATACGTGATAGATCTAACTAATACTTACCAAATTTCTGTTGAGAGATAGAAAAAAGATTTTTATCAAGACAAGAAATCCAAACAATCATGATAATTTCAATCGAGACGTAAGTTTAGAACGGCTAGTAACTCAAGATTTGCACCGCAAGACAATGGACAATGACACACGGCAAATAACAATTACAGCCAGAGCATTTAATCGGGTTTTTCATCTGAAGAAGAGAGCGATATGTCCATCAAAACCTCAAAACGTCTATACCTACGACATGTCATCCAAACCGGAAGTTGATTAGCTTTAGGAAAAACCCAACAGAAAATTTAACCAGGAAAAATTACAAGATTAATATTTTTGCATTTTGAGGATTGCTTGTTCAAGTGACCTCTGTTTAAATTGTAATTAATATATGTATAATTTTCTGAAAAATAATAGTAATAGTAGTAGAATTCTGAACAACTCTTACTTGTGACACGCATAGTAGTTTTTAATATTGGAAATAAATACTAGGTTGTTCACATATAAAACATATTTTTTATTTTTGTAAGTTTCAGATAAGGGTTTTAGATTTAGGTATATTTTCTTCTTATTTTCTTAAACGTATTTCAACAGGCTTTGTTATTTTAATTTTTCTTCTTTTTTTACTGTATTGTTTTTCTAAGAGTAATTTAAGGAAGTACCGATAATACTATGTTATTTTTTTACTTCTATCGTAAGTAGTATTAAAATGTTTAGTAATGTGCAATTAAGTTTTCTTTTCTTCTAATTCATTGCTACCTTGTATTATTATTATACATTACAGAAGCCAGGAAGATGCAAGATTTTCTATCTTGCCTGCATTTGCCCTGCAGATTTGGAACTAAATAAAAATAGGAAATAATTTTTTTTAAATGTTGGCACCATTATTTAACAATTTCAATATGTTAAAGTTGTGTTAGTTTTTACTCTGAATGTACTGGTGTAACTTACGAGTATCCACTGTCCCATTCAAAGCTATCTAGTAAACTCCAGGCCGTGTATGCAGTAAGTTTCACTCCATCTTCGTAAATGGCCTTCAGGGCATCATTAAGATACAACTACAAAAAATAATCCTATATGGCGAAATGATCAGAAATATGAGTATTACTGTAAATAAGAACATATTTAAAAATTGTAATTACCCGGTAATAATTTATTCTTTCCATATCGTTCAATGTGTTTGGTTCATCTGCATATCCTTGCTCGGTGATGACAATCTCGGGATTTTTGTAATGATTTTTTAAATATACCAACATCTCTCGAAATCCTTGTGGACAAACCTAAAAAGTAAAGAAAATAGTGTGTTGCCTTTCATTAAAATGTTATTATGATTTATTCTGTAAGCTATTTTTAAAATAGAATATGACAGTAGGTACTATTAGAACATAGGAAACAACCTAATAACAAAACATAATAATCAGCATGGCTTGATGGTCTCTAAAACTAGCTTCAATTTTTGAATCTGAAATGAAGTCTGAATTAAATTTTAATATGTCATATTATATTAAACTACTATCACGAAACGTACAACATAGAACACTTTTAGGGTTATTATTGTCCAAATTCACAATTATTTTATTAAAAAAACACAGTTGCTCTCATCTGTTACTACTAATTGAAATTAATTAATGTCTTAACAAATTCTTCGTAGGGACTGAAACTGTATGTATATGATAACTGGGTTGGTAACTTCTCTCTGCTTTTACTTGCTTTACTCTAAAAAGTTTAAATGTAACATATACCTTTAACCAGCTTGCCGCCGAACCCGCCCAAGAAGGGTCCTTGAATGTAGCAATGTTATGGTCATCGTCGTAACTGGATACGGTTATCCCAGAGCTGTTATTGGGCACGGTAAGTTCACTGGTGTAATGGTTTATCGCTATAAAATCGTAAGCGCCTATAATGTCTTTCTTTTCCTTAACAGTGAACGATGGTAAACGAGAAAACGGATATCCTTGGGCGGAACTG
Source organism: Anoplophora glabripennis (assembly GCF_000390285.2). Lineage (NCBI taxonomy): Eukaryota > Metazoa > Arthropoda > Insecta > Coleoptera > Cerambycidae > Anoplophora > Anoplophora glabripennis. The sequence continues at coordinate 71,029 of NW_019416472.1, read as the reverse complement.
TGGTTTCCTATATTATCAATCATCCTCTGAGGATAGTCGCCGTACACTAGAGGGTGAAGAAACCATCCTAACTGAAAAAGTTTCGAATGTGTATTTATTCAGATGATTGTTAACACGTAAATAAATAAATAAAAAATTACAGTACATCCCACTATCAAAGTTGTTTCAAAATTTATGATTTTACTTTGTTACTGTCGTATTACTATTCCAAAAAAGTTAATTTATTTTATTAATCAGCAACCAGTATTAAGTCTTTGCAACTAAAATGAACTATACGTCCTGTAATACTTACACAGCCACTCAAAAAGAAAAGTTCTCTGTACTTTTCATGCGATATATGTTATACGTAGTATTTTTGGAGAAAAATAGGAAAAATACAATTTTTTTTTTCTATATTCAAATGTACATTTATATGGTTAAGAACGTGAATTCGCGGTCAGAATTGATGGTTCTTTTTCTAACCTCAAAAAAAACGGATCAATTAAGGTCAGATATCACGAATTTTCAACATATTTGCGCCAAAATTGGTATACGGGGGTTTTCAGGGTCGCTGATTACGGATCCGTGGCGGATCAATTTTGCAAAATTCCAGATGACGGATCCAAGATGGCCGACCCAATTTTCAAAAAATAATAGATTCCCGCAAAATTTGGTATACGGGGATTTTCGGGGTCGCTGATCACTAGAGTTCGGGGTTGTCGCTAGCCATAGGCGTGTTCATCGTAATCAAATAAATAAACAGGTAGGTATAAATAAAAATAAATAAATTTTTGTACTTTATCAGCGGAAGGTCGTTTTTTACCCCTTGGCGCGTTCTACATTATTAGAATATTAAAACACGTATACACGAAGCAAACGCGAAGCCAAAGACTGCCGTTATACTGATTACTAGTTCGAGGTCAGAATTGCGAATTCATTTTGTAATATTTTTATTTACTTTATAACCTGAGTACCCAATTATGTTTTAATCTTCTCTTTTTCAGCTATATCTTGTTCTTTTTTCTTTAAAAGATCTATTCACGGGTTTTCTGCCTAATCTCAGGTAATAAAGTACCTACATAGGTAATTGATTAAATTTTTAAAAACGAATTTTGTAAATCTGATCTCTGACTCGTGATCAATGACCCGGAAAACCCCCGTATTCCAAATTTAGCGCGAATGAGTTATTTTTTGAAAATTTGGTGGGCCATCTTGGATCCGCCATCTTGAATTTTGCAATATTGACCACGGATCCGTGATCAGCGATCTCGAAAACCCCCGTATACCAAATTTGGCGCGAATCTGCTATTTTTTGAAAATTCGTTATAATAATAATAATAATAATAATTGGGACTGCAGTCCGATACGGGAGGCAATCCAGCTATAGTTGAGATTTCGGAAGAATAATAATAATAATAACAACAATAATAATAATAATAATAATAATAATAATAATAATATTATCTCTACTCCTCATTCTAATTACGAGAATTAGCCCATAAGTCGGAGACTTGTGCTGGAGAGGAGGCGACATATTATTATTAGCTATGTGTGCTATTATACTGCTTTTTGTGGATAAATTTTTGTGAAAGACTGTAACTTCTGAAAATCAAATTAGTGTATGTATTATTAACATTGTTATATACATATTTTAGTTCAAATATAACAATTACATATTATGATATAGGTAACTATTTTTGCCACAAAAATAATTAGGTATGTACGATATCACATGAAAATCGAAAAGAAAAATTTTATTTTCTTTTAAATATTCTTTACCATTATGTATATAGCATTTACGTTTGTAATATTTGATTTGAACTAGTTTGCTGTACAATCATTTACTATTTTTTTAATTCTGAGTCACCATTTTACGACACCTGGCACAGTCATAAAGAAATAAAACAAACAAGCAAATTTTTTTTAAATAAATTATGCCTATTTCGCGTATGTAAACGTTGTATAAACGTTTTAGAAATATCTATGTAAACACTCTTACAAAAAAATGTTTTGTAAACATCCTTTCGGCTTCTATAAAAAATCAAATTGGAATTTGTACAAACTGATACAGAATTTCTTGATGTAATTCTAATCAATGATGAGAAATCAACAGGGGCAGAGTACAGGGAAGATCTAGGGCACTTAATAGATCTAAGATGTAGTAAGAAAAAGCTGATTTTGGCCAAAACTCTATGGAGAAACAAAATAAATCCAGAATTATTTCAACCGAAACGAGGGTTTGAATTAATTGAAATTTGGGAGAAATTACGGGCTGGAATATTAAAAGTCAGTGACTTTAGATCATACTGTCAATGACTGCAATAAAATATAAATACCGACCAATGAACTAATTTCCAATATCAGAGTTTCTTCTGAAGAAGAGAACGATATGTTTATCGAAACCTTAAAAAGTCTAACCCGACGACGTGGCAATCAACGAGGAAATTGATTTATTTCATACTGTACGGTAAATCCTTGTTAATGCAATTAATTTTAGTCCAGTAAATGCGCTAATACAGTATCAGAGCCAGTAAGAAATAGTTAGGCTACTTACATGACTTCTTTCTGAATACAGCGTCAAAACACGGACTATCCGTAAAAACGTAATTTTTTAAATAAATATAATTGAGACAAAACAGAACAACACTTAAAACCTAATTAATTATTATTATTAATGTAATAGTACAATTTGAATTTTATACAAATTTAATTTCTGGTATCCCACAGATTAACTGTAGAAGTAGAAATCTTGCTTTGCTGCTGTTACAGTACCTGTTCTTTACATTTATTCTATGACATTTTTAGACTGTACTCCAAAGTACCGTCTAAAGATCTACAAAAAGTTAAATCCTTTTACCTCACTCATTAAAGTAGACAATCGTTTTGTAGTTGATATCTTTGTACGACGAATGTAATTAGTAACTGTGATTCTATATCTTGCATCCTGCTGTACTTAGCATTGGAGCTACCTAAATTATATTAAAATATATTGATAAAATCATATTGCTTCAATAACTTGTTTAATTATTTTTATTAAAAATGGTTTATTCCCTTCTTCTGAGAATTTTCGACAGAATAGGTTGGCATCCAACTGACTGTTTTTTCAAAGCTGCTTTCAATTTTAGAAAATGTGAAATTATCACATAATCATGTGGATATACACTGCCATAGTGAGACTGGTGAGACTAATGTTGGCCTACGGAACTGTTGTCTGGTGGTCAAAAGCCCCACAGATAGCAGCTAAACAGATGCTATGCTTTGCTTCCAAAACGTTGATGTTAAACCAGATGTAGGCTGCGGAGAAGTCAGGTGTCGCCTATGGAATGACGCCATCAGAAAGACCCTTCTGAGGGCAGACATTGACAGCATTTCTCATCAATAATGAGGGGTAGACTGCAGTGAGGGTGTAATTAACATCTGCACAGACGGATCAAAAAAAGAAAGAAGGTATATGATGTGGAATCTATTCTAGACCCTGATATCAGCGGTATGGATACCGTGCTACCGTGACACAAGCGAAACTGACGGGTATAATAACCATGGCTGCTAAAGAAATTGTCTGTAGGCGGATAACGGGGAAAACTATTAGAATCTACACAGACAGAAGACAATCATTACTGATCTTGCGTAATCGGAAGATAATGTCCGGGTCTGTATGGGAATGACATCAAGCGCTGGTGGTGGCCTCAGCTGCAAACAGCTTACTTATACGCTGGGTTAAGTGCCACAGCCAGTGCAATGGCAATAAAGTAGGTGATAAGTTAGCTAGGAGAGGATCTTAATATTTTTGGACTTGGTCCATACAGTGTGCTTTCGTTATCAGCGCTTTTTGAAATGATTAGGGAAGACACCCACAAAGACATCACAGTAGGATGAAACAAACAGCTGTCGATTTGCTAAGGAGTTCTTGAGATACCTTTGTAAAGACAGCCAAAAAGTACCTGGCTATGTGCAGGGTAAGCCTTCTCTTTGCGACGGGTATTCAGACCGGACAGTGCTGGTTATGGAAACATCTCCACAATATGAGGAAACACCCTTTTGTAGAGGTTGTGGACAAGAAGACAAGACAGTTTTCTATGTACTCTGTGAGTGCACTGGTGTCTCGTCAACAAGAGAATCCGTGTTATGAGAACGATGGCCTACTTTAGAGAGATCTCCCTGAGCAACGTCATCACCTTTTTCTCTTTAATAGGTTGGTTGACGGCTCAGGAGAGCTGATCTCTCGTAGGGAGGAAGCACAAGGGGTCCAATGAGGCTTAAGTGCTGTAATCAGTACAGCGGAGTTACCCCCCAAACAGATCCAGAATCCCGAATCCAGACAATTTCAAATAAATAAATCAACAGCAACTATATATATCTACCGTTCTTGTGTAACAAAAACACGTAATCAAAATGCGGATAGATGAACCATACAATATGATTAAGATGCAATTTAGTTAAATTACGAAATATCAAATGTGAAATATGAAATAAAATGTACGCTATACATTCATCAAATGATGTGTTACTGTCCTCGTTTAGAAATTTCGGACTCGGTTCCTATGCCGCGTCGCCTCTTCCATTTACGTTACATCTAAATCGTATCACTTAACGCAATTGCAACGAAAATAACTATAATGGCTGAACCATGTAAGCTTGCAAACCAAACATACGATATAGTCGAATGTTATTTCATATTTAAAGAGATAAAATACAAATTTTCAACAAACTTACATCGAAGTCTCTTTTCGTTTGAGCTGCATTTACATCTGCTTCGGAATCACTTGCTGGCATTGAAAAGTCGGTATTTAGGACAATACTAATTCTACCTACAAAATAATACATCTTTTATAATTTGCACGTCTTTTTTATGAACTAATCATTAAAAATCTACTGATGGCAAATACTGTAACGAATTAAAACATATGCAATTATAACCCATGAGAATATTAACTAATATTTCTGTTTCCTCTTTGTAAATATTTTCGTTATTCAACCATTGTTGGCTATAGCCTTGATGCGTAACAGACATGAAAACATGTTTTGGTACTTAACACAATTATTGATACTAAGTTGACTATAGCGTGTTCTTAATTATACTTGAAATATATTGCGTGTCTTACCTTTTTGAGATGATTTATACTTTTCCTCGTACAGTCGGTACGTTTTCGCATGTGCCCTTAAAACGTTATGGCCACATAAGTATTCCGTTACACCAGTTGGTACGCTCACTTGTCCCAAAAAACGTACTGCATTCTTGATAAAAGTGGCGCAATACATAAGAGGCTCATTGATAGTGAGCCATGTTTTAATTCTATCTCCAAACAGTTGAAATAACAAGTCGGCGTAGTCCGTGAAGTACTCCACAATGTTAGCGTTGTTCCAGTCTCCTAAATAGTATATTGGAAATGGTGTATCGGCATGGAATATTGTAACCTGTACAGGAAAGATAAAACCATTAAAGTAAGCAGATCAAATATGGGTGACATATAAACTACAAAATATGCTATATCTGAATTGTCAATGCCTAATCGAATTTTGAGGGTTGCTTTTGGTGTGTAGCAAAATAAAATTCTAACAACGGTAAAAATAAAAATATTTTTATTGAAAACAAGTTAGTGAAAAAGAATAAGTGTTGTCTGGGCGAGCGTTCGCTGGAGAGTCTTCGTGGTGTGGAGTCGCTCGCAGGTATAAGTATCTGGTCCTTGACGCCAATCTGCCGTGGTCCTCTTCTGGGAACCATATCCCGCGTTGCACATTGTTTCTTGTCGCTTACAGCGGTTAGGCCGTCCGGCGTCAGGCTGGCGATCTTGATGTAATGCTTAAAATGGAGCACTTGCGGACATGTTTATTGTTTACCTTACTTTGTATCTACTGAGGAGTGCGACCCAAGAATCTTTAGGTACTATGAAATCGTAATTAATGCTGCACTAGGTGAAATGATCTTTTTGACTAATAATATTTTGGGAAACAGCTACTGCAACAGCATTGAATTATATTCACAATATATAGCTAGACACCTAAGATCATCTGTCAGCAGAGTCACCATACAAACTCTGGTTTCGAACTTATTAGTCAGTACGTCATAGGCGAGACAATAGACGAAAATGTAGTTATTTAGATTTCTATCTATCGACACATGTGTTGGTGTGACTTTAGCTTTTTACTAGCTTGAATAGCATTGATACTTAAAATATAACATCACATAAGCTATACCTTTCCCATACTAAAAACATGTTGATGGCTAGACATTTAAATAGCTAGATTATTCGACGGCCTTGGTGAAATCGATCTACGTCTGGTGATTTTGACGAATCTTAGCTGTTTACTGGATATTACGGGTATAGTCCAGTGCTAGACGGGGCTACATATGATAAAATTCGAGTGGAAAATATTACTATTAGAAGTAGATCTACATGTCAACAAATAACCGAATATAACTTATAGGTACATAATTGAAATTATAAAAAAATCGGCATTTTAGTGATTCTAAATTTGCTAATTTTTCTAGGGCTACTAGGCGTATATTATGAATAAGATACCTATGTCTATGAAAGTCGTTCTAACTTGTGAGATATTTTAGTTATGACTCACTTTTGGTATAAATATTAATCTTTTATTCAATATAATTTTCTTTGAGAAGATAAAATATAAAAAGTATTAATGAAACTGATTTTAAGTAGAAATACTGACTCAAATAAATCTCAGCATATTGAGTATAAACGTTATTTTCACGAAGAAAATAGTATCGAAATTTTTTCAATTTGCCAGATTTTAGCTAGACATCTATTTATACGTTTTATATTGCCGTCATTATGTACTACTGACTTAAATGATACAAAATTTAGGAAATACTGAAAATTTATTAATTATTGAGAATTTTGTACAATCAGAAAATTTTTTTCTGTATACTTAGGTGAAATAAATGAAAAATTAATTAACTACAGGGTGTTAATGAACTTATGTCAGATATTTTTGCCACATGTCCGTTATATCAAAATGAGGTAAATACACGGATTTGTGTTGAATAAAATGTAATTTTGATTTCTGACTTACCTAAACATTGCAAGGAGCCTCCTTTTGAGAACTGCTGATTTTCATAGATGATCGATGTACCCACCATTTGCTTGCACACAAACTTCAGTGCGACGTATCCAATTCGCTCGCACGCGTTGCAGCATTGCCACGTCCTCTCGAATCGTATTACAAGCTTCGGCAGTACGAAGTCGCAGTTGGTCGATGTCAAGAACTTCCGTGGAATACACAACACTTTTCACATATCCCCACAAAAAGAAGTCTAAAGGGGTGAGGTCCGGAGATCGGAGGGGCCATCTAACTAGTCTGCCGCGGCCTATTCAGCGATCGGGAAAAGTAATGTTTAAAAAGTCGTGCACTCTCCAAAAAAAGTGAGCGGTGCCTCCGTCATGCAGTAACCACATATTTTGCCGAACATTTAATGGCATGTATTCCAATAACTCTGGCAAACGATTTTGTAAAAAATCTAGGTACTTATGAAGCACCATCTAAGCGTCTAGACATGCTTACTGAAAACTGTTGCTGAAAGGATTTTCGATAGTCCAGTGAGTGTTGTGGATGTTATGTACATCTTTTCGACTGAAACATGTGGTCAAGACATAGCAGCGTTGTTTTTCGTTTTTTGTGGTAGTAGGTTGTTTACTGTCATAGTGACAAATTTTACATATTTTTCGAGTCCGATAAATAAATCTTGCAAGCCTGTCCGATTGCTTCCCAAGTTATATACCTGCTCTAATACAAAAATACAGTCCACTAACAAAAAGGGTCTTTCATTATCAATACAACATGCTTCATCTGTAACAAGTATTTTCACTGCAAATTGAGAATTTCTTGCATGTTACTGAAGCAACCATTCGCAAAAACCTGGATGTAGTGGAAAATCCTCAGGAGTAAGTGCTTGAACACGTTGAATTAGAAATGGGCACAACTGAGCTTCTCGTAATGTCCGCCACACAGCAGAATGCGAAATATTTACTTGCTGTGCGATATTTCAGGTGCTACGATGCGAATCATCTTCGACGAGATCTAAAATCATCTCGACATTTAAGATTCTTAGTGGTCGTTTTGGGCTACCGTCGCGACATCGACGCGATCGTACTTCATCGGTATCCATAGATCTAGAGGCCTATCTACTATGGATCATGCTGCTTGGGATTCCCAATGTCCCATCTTCATAGGAAAACTTGAAAAGTTCAAATCAGACATGTTTGGCATAAAATAGCAATTAAATCAGATTAATTACGCTAATGTGCATCCTAATATTGGTTCTGCATTCGATCAATCAACTCATCACAGGAATAATAAAATAAAAAATTTAAATATCTATTATCATAATGTTCGCGGTTTAAACACAAAACTTATCAACCTGTGTAATGCTTCTATCGATTGTTCCTTTGACGTAATTGCATTTAGCGAAACGTGGTTGAACTCATCCGTACTTGACTCTGAAGTATTTAACGATGACTTTGTAGTTTTCAGATCTGACCGGAAGTTTGAACAAACTAACACTAAGACCGGTGGTGGGGTTCTAATAGCGGTAAAGAAAACATATCATGCGATCTATATTGACTTGTCAGGGTTGTCTGGTGCGTTGCCTGTGGTCGATGCGTTAGCTTTGAAGATTAGTATATCTTCTAAAATATGTTATCTTATTGTGGTTTATTTTCCGCCAAGTTTAGGCTCAGACGTATACGATATCTTTTATGATCACATATCTGGTTGCATGGACTTTTTGAATGATGACAATTTAATTATCCTGGGTGACTTTAATATTCCTCAATTTCACAATCTACAGTGTGACCCATCGCTGCATAATGAATTAATGGTGTCCATAAATAATTTTTCGAACTTCCTAAATCTTGCACAATATAATCGAGTATTGAACTCTCATAATCGCTTACTTGACTTAGTGTTTAGTCGCACAAATCTTTCTATCACTAGATGTTTGGAGCCGCTATTACTTGAAGACGGATACCATCCTGCTCTTGAAATTGCCTTTACATTAGGTGTGATTGAAACTAACGTTATAAACCCATTGCAACCCAGGTACAATTTTCGTAAAGCTAACTATCTAAAACTATATGACGATCTACTTAATATTAACTGGGACGATCTTATGCATGAGGAAGATGTTGACAGAGCTTGTGAGATTTTTTATTCTAGGGTTAAGGCATGTATTGCTAGTAGTGTTCCTAAAACAGTTCCAAAGAATAGTTCGAAGTATCCATTGTGGTACACTAAGGACATAATAAAAAAACTGAAGCTGAAGTATAGATTATGGGCTGAATATAAGAGATCTAATAATAATAATAATATCTATGCCGAGTTTAGTAACTTACGGGCTGAAATTAAGAGGGATGTTCATCAAGGCTACTGCAATTATATTTCCAATATTGAGCAGCAAATAACATCTGATCCTTCAAAGTTCTGGTCCTATTTGAATTCCAAGAGGAAAGTAAACGGTATTCCCAATTGCATGAATTACAATAACACATGTATGGATAATCCCCGTGATATTGTAAATGCTTTTGCTGGTTACTTTCAATCAAATTTTATTGTGTCTTCGACACCAATCTTCAACAATCAGCCGATTTATTGTTCCTCTTGTAGCATTCCCACATTTTCTGAAAATGAGGTGTTATTTGCCTTAAAGAAATTGAAACCCAAATTTACAGCCGGACCTGACGGACTACCCGCTTTCCTCTTTAAGGATTGTGCGCCAACATTCGCTAAACCATTATGCTTTTTGTTCAATCTATCCTTAAAGGTAGGCAAGTTTCCTATTATGTGGAAATCGGGTCGAATTTGTCCAATCTTTAAAAAGGACAACAAGAGTGATGTTGAAAACTATCGCCCCATAACTATTATTAATAATCCTTCAAAAGTTTTCGAAACTCTTATATATGAAACTGTATTTTCTCATGTAAAGTCTTCTATATGTACCGAACAGCATGGCTTCTTTCCAGGTCGATCAACGGTCACCAACTTGACATGTCTGTCACACTATATTTCCACGCATTTGGATAATAGTGGTCAGGTTGATGTTGTTTATACGGACTTCTCCAAGGCCTTTGATCGGTTGGACCATGGTATTCTACTGTCAAAACTCTCCAATATGGGATTAACTCATTTATTTAGTCAATTCTTTCAATCTTATCTATCTCAGAGGAAATTGACAGTGGAGTATCGTGGTTTCCGATCAATGGATATTAATGCTACATCTGGAGTCCCACAAGGGTCAGTTCTCGGTCCGTTATTGTTTCTGGTTTTTATTAATGACATTACGTTGAACCTAAATTGTAACGCCCTTCTGTACGCAGACGACCTTAAATTGTATTTATCCGTGGGTGATCTGAATGACTGTCTACGGCTTCAATCTGATGTAGATAGAGTTAGTAACTGGTGTGCTACGAATTTATTACCTTTAAACTTATCCAAGTGTAATTCCATGACTTTCACTAGAAAGATTAGCCCGATTACGTATAATTATTCTGTTGGTAATAACTTGATTAGGAAATGTAGCTCTTTTAAGGATCTTGGTGTAACATTTGATACTAAACTAGACTTTAATGAACACGTTAATAATATTCAACGTGAAGCATATAGAAATCTTGGTTTCATTGTGAGGAATTCACAACAATTTACGGGAATTAAGGCAGTATCCTTATTGTTCAATGCATTTGTTCTCCCCAAACTGGAATATGCCTCTCTAGTATGGAATTCACATTATATAGTTCGCTGTAAAAGACTTGAGAACATTCAACGGAGATATGTAAAATATTTATGGTTCAAGTCTGATGGCTGTTATCCACCACAGGGTATACCTCATGGTACTTTGCTTGGACGATTTGTCCTTAATGACCTGGCTACACGACGTATGTGTAACTCACTAATAACCCTGTATAAAATCATTACTGGATTGATTGATTGTCCGGATCTTTTAGCTGCCTTGTGTTTTCATGTTCCCCGCACTGGAACCCGGTCTTCGTCTTTGTTCTATCTTCCCACACCTCGAACGAATTTATTAAAGTTTTCACCGTTGTATACAATGGTTGAAAATCACTCTCGAATGCAGAACCTTGTGGATATTTTTCATGATAATATATCCCATA